>NC_079153.1:8806433-9106433 GCF_947563725.1 Argiope bruennichi | reverse complement strand
TCTAAAATATTATAGGTCTAAAATACATATTAATATAAAAAATTTCTAAATATATAAAATATTATATATATTTTTTAATAATATTATATAAGTATTTTAAGTCTAAAATATTATGAACATCCTGTCACAGTTTTAATTTTGAAAAAAATTATCTCTTCAATGATACCAGTTTAGTCGCGATACAAACGAATAGTATGGTATTATATTTCCCGCTTAAAAAATTAATTCAACATAGGTTTCTTAAGTACTCATGAACTCGGTTCAATATATTTTACAACATTATTTTTCATAATTAAAATGCCTGAAATTGAATTTTTTTTAATCCTTCAACAAATATTTCACTTTGTCTGTCGGCTTTTTTTTTTTCATAAAATAAAAGAATCATGCCAGTAATTTTTAATCACATTTGATTTTTCCCCCGTTTCTTTATTTTTAGTGTGAAGGAGGAAAAGAAGAATCTAAAATGTAGCGAATAAATTCAATATATATTAACTATTTTCATTAATATGAAATATCTTTAAAGAAGCAATAATAATAATGTATTTTGCTCTACACAAATAAGAAATAAAAAAAGTAAGCAAAATATAGAGTGGAATTTAAATTAAAAAGGAACGTCAGTGTATAAATACACTGACGTTGCCAGAATCATGCAAGTAATTTTTAATCACATTTGATTTTTCCCCCGTTTCTTTATTTTTAGTGTGAAGGAGGAAAAGAAGAATCTAAAATGTAGCGAATAAATTCAATATATATTAACTATTTTCATTAATATGAAATATCTTTAAAGAAGCAATAATAATAATGTATTTTGCTCTACACAAATAAGAAATAAAAAAAGTAAGCAAAATATAGAGTGGAATTTAAATTAAAAAGGAACGTCAGTGTATAAATACACTGACGTTGCCAGAATCATGCAAGTAATTTTTAATCACATTTGATTTTTCCCCCGTTTCTTTATTTTTAGTGTGAAGGAGGAAAAGAAGAATCTAAAATGTAGCGAATAAATTCAATATATATTAATTATTTTCATTAATGTGAAATATCTTTAAAGAAGCAATAATAATAATGTATTTTGCTCTACACAAATAAGAAATAAAAAAAGTAAGCAAAATATAGAGTGAAATTTAAATTAAAAAGGAACGTCAGTGTATAAATACAAATGAGATCTTAGGTATTTTTCAAAATTAAACAGAAAAACAAAAAAGAGAGAGGCTTATGTATATAAAATTTGCAGCTTTCGTGAAATATCTTCAAAATATTCTGCTCAGAAGTTTAGAAAAATGAGCAGTGAATGAATTGCTGCCTTATGTCCACAATACAAAATCTAAAGGTCCTTTTTAAAATAAACCTTATGAATTTCCAAATTTGAAGATAAAATTTAACAAATAAAAGCAAATAACTTAACGAAAGAAATGCATTATTTTTTAAACAATGTCGAATACAAAAATTTGTTTTAAATAAGTCGACACAAGAACTTCCTTAAATTGATAGTAATAATATGGGTGCTTTCTTGCACATTTTTTAATTCTTTTTCTATAAATGTTGTAGATACTTCTTACCTAGTTTTTTGGATCCTTAAGTTTAAGAAACTTAATGTATGAAATAATATAAGTTCAAAAATACGTAAACGGTTTATAAATGACACTATTTTTCGAAAAGTGATACATTTCTTTTCAGATTTCTGAACAATATTTTATGCTTAACAAAGCATAACTCAAAAATTACATTTATTGAGATGCAAATGAATTGATTCAAAGACTTCTGAAATGGCTGATACAAATCAAACTACAACCTTTGATTTGTTGGTCTTGTGTTAAGTGGCATTACAAATTAGAGAAAATTTTACGAAATTGGAAACGTATTTCTGCAAGTCAATAATTTTTTTAAACTTTTAAATCATTATATAATAAATAGATAAATATAATAAAGTGATTCAGGAAACAACACACTGTAATAAACATAAAAAATGTTTTAAAACATCGTAAGAGCTGAAGAATAAAGCTTTTAAAACAGGCTTCGTGTACGATATTACGATAAAAACCTGCCCAGAAGGGCTGTGAAAACATGTATTTAAAAAAAAATCCTTTATCTTATAAAAAAAAAAGAAAGAAAGAAAAGATGTCTACCTTCTAACTGAAATCTGGAGGAATCCACTTGTTATTGCAACAGTCGCCAAGTTTTTGGCAATTCTTTTGAAATCGGGTCACGTAGCCGATACCGCTAATACTTCGGTCGGTGAGAAAAGCTTTTTAGTAAAAATTTAGGACAAGGTGAGAAACAGTTGGAAAGGTTTCCCGGGTGTTTGGCGTTATTGCTGTGTCCATTGATGTGAAGTAAGTATTTGCGTTATAAATCGTTTTATTTGCTTTGTCTACAACTCTTAAGGTCTTAAGAAAACTCTAAATTTGTTTGAACTTTGTTTCTTTGCAATAGATTCTAGATATATGTACAATTTATGTCATCAATCCATTTTTTTCATTTGGATTATGGAGAAATGAAATGTAATATTAATATGAGAAAAAAAATGAAGTGAAATATGAATATTAAATAAAACCATCTTTTATATTATTTAACTTGATTTGTTTCCTGCTTTGTAATGAAAGAATTCTGCTATAGATTTTTCACTTACATTCTGAGGAAGATAGTTTTGGAATTTCAGTCTCTTATATATTGTTGATGAAAATAGTTTAATTTTTTCGACTGTCTTCATCAGTTTATAAATTAATGTTATTACATTTTTATTTGATAAAAGGAATGCCATCGGGTAGTAAACTTGCAAAAATCAATAATTCATAATACCATAATAATAATAATAATGAATTTTAAATTAAGAATTCGATAACGATAAATAAAGTATTTTGCTATAAAGCAAATCGATAAAAATTAGTATGAAAGATTTGTTAGAAATGCATGCATAAGAAACAGGGAAACAATATGCATGATTTTAATTCGGCAGATACGAAATAAATATTAATTCGGCAGATACGAATAAAATCTGTGGACCCTGTTTTTAAAAAATTAACGGTAAATTATGTAAACAGAGGTAGGCTCCCAGCGCCATCTATTGAGTGATCCAATATGCAAGGAAAGTTCTATTTTTATTTAAGCCAAAACAGGGAATCACAATCGATAGTTTAAAGTTTCCTTGACTGTTGGATGGTATGTTCTGGCCTTTTCGTTTTTAATTTTAATTTTAGTGCTAGTTTTTGTTGTTATTGTTATTTTTGTTATTGTATTTTTACTTTGTTGTGGTTATTTTCTTCTAATTTGTTATTTTGTATTTCCTTTCTGTTAAAATGGTATATCTCTTGAGCATAATTTCAGGGGATTTTCGGGTCACGAGGAATCATTATTAGACAATGTCTGTATGTCCTCACAGAAAAAATCCCTTTCTTTGAATCCCTGCCCGAGGGTGACCCTTGAAAAAGTCTTCAGGCCGGATTCTTTTTTTATATTTTTTTAATAATTTTTTTTGGTTTAATTTTTATTTGATTTTTGTTTTTCCTATTAACTTGATTCTAATACTTTTGTATCAATTCATCTGTGTTTTAGAAGTAGCTGCAATTGCGCTCCCTAAATACTATGAAGTTCTTTTTTGGTTTTAGTTTAAATAGGTAATAAATTTTAGTTGCGATTTCGAAACTGTTTTGTTTCGTTTTCATTTTAGTTTCGTTTTCAAACTTTTTCTTACTTTAGATTGGTTACTATATATATATATATATATATGACTTTTTCCATCAAGAATTTAACTTTTTTTACATATATTTTACATCTTAGGGATGGCAATGAGATGTGCATTATATATATATATATATATATATATATATATATATATATATATATATATATATATATATATATATATATATATATATATATATATATATATATATATATATATATATATATATATATATATATATATATATATATATATATATACATGTATTGCTATTTACAAATTTTTTAAATAACATTTTAAACCTTTTTGAAATGAGAAAATGTAAACCATTGCTAAATTTGATCATAAATCTAATCTTTTCAAATGAATACATTATATTTTAAATAAATAATAAGCATCTTTACTGCCCTTTAACTACGACAAAAACTGAAATTCTCAAAGCCCACAAAAGCAAAAATATAAAAGAAAAACACTTAAACATATAAAAACATAAGAAAGTGTATGTTTTTTTTTTATTATTATTACAAGAATTATAGAAATAGAAAATGTTGGAGTCGAAATAAAGTTTTAGCTCGGGAATTTGTGGAATCACTTCGTTTCAGATCCAAGATTAATCTCGTTTAGAATTTTAAAAAAATGATATTACGTCTTAATATCAACTTATTTATCCATAAACACAAAAGATAAATTTATAACCTAATGATCTAAATTGATGAAATTTAATGCATGGTATTTTCAACAAAGACATAGTTTTTTTTTTCAAATTTATTTTCAGCAGAGGATTGAATAAGTATTCGCTAACCGCCTTTTACAGAAATTCTGTGGATTTGTTTACTTGCATATATGTGAGCTCAAGAATGACATACTTACCAAGATGAAATTTGACATATTGTTTAAACAATATAATTTTTGATTTTCAGAAATTTTGAGCCAAAGTCTTCAAAAAACTGATCATATGCCTGCTTGTCTCTTCGATTATACTTCTAAAAAATCAGTTTGGATTTGTTTCAAATTTAATTTGACATATTAAGATCAGAATTATAATTCTATAATATTTGGATTCAATCGTCATGAATGAAGCGCATATTCGATTCCCTTCACTGTATTCTGAACCTAAACATATTTGTATTATACTATACATGTATATGAAACATTGTTATTCAATTTGTTAGTTCAAAAGTATATTATATTTTATGATCTATTTTTGCAGTCAATGGAATAAAAAATTCGCCATATGATTAAGATAATTTTTTAAGCAAAATAATAAGGGTTGTGGTTTAAAAATGATATTGAATGTAATTTGCTGTCTAATTACTCCTAAATTTATGAAACAGAGTATGTTCTTAATGTATAATACTGATTATCACAAAAGTAATAATTTTCTTTTACTATTTATACAATTCTTTTAACATTTTTTTTTTCCTTTTCCAGCTAACTTGAAACGTTTATAATGGCGATGTTATCCCTGTATGCTATCTGCATCCAGAAAACCATCAGTCTTTTGAAGCAAGGGGAATTCGACAGCTCTCCTCAGAATCCTTTTTCATGGTTGGCACCTGTTATACTTGATGATCTATTGAGGTATTTTCTGTTCTTACCTCACAGAGAACGCCCAAGAATTGCAGATTTGCGACTTCTCTTTACAAGTGGAAGACTTAGGCATATGAATTTATCAGTATTCAAAATAGACGAGGATCAGGATTTGCTGCTGACTCTATTGACTGAAAAATCCTGCAAGTTATTGAAATCTATCACTGTACCTAAGTCAATTAAGAGTGATATTATCGAAGGAATTCTTTTGTTGAGTCCTAACTTAGAGTTAATTCATTCTGCTGTAAAATTCAACCTACAAATCTTAGAAAATAACAAAAAACTTCGGATTTTGAAGCTACATCTTTCAACTCGGGTAGTCTCTGAGTTGTTCAGTCAAAACAAAGCAGACGTTTTACACTCCTTGCCAAATCTACAAAGTTTAAGTTTTTGTGAACAATCGGATTATTTCTCATCCTGGAAAGAAATAGCTTCGATTTTAAAGAACTGTCCACATTTGGTGTCAATAGGATATGCTGATTCATCAATGGCAATCCAAGAAATGCAAAGAACTAATCTTCAACTGAATATGAGGAGATGTTTATGGGGATCAAAATTCTGGAATTTAAACTGGAATTTAAAATCTTTGCTACTTCCTTTAGGCAAGGAGGTATTACCCCACATCATTAAAAAAGCTGTGTCATCATGCAAACTAGTGGAAGAATTATTTATGGTGGTATCTCACGGAGACTGCTTACAATATTTAGCAGAACTTAAGAAACTGATTTTACTGAGTGTTTCATTTACTAATACATCGGTTGATTGCATGCCTATTTTTATTTCTCTCCTCAATGATATTGGACACCAACTTAAACATGTCTTTATTCAACATATTGAAAGAACTGCAGTGGATATACTTTTAATCAAATGTCCAAATTTAATTTCTCTAAGAATTAATGGACCAGTTTTTGTTTCTGACACTACAACTAGAATTCCTAGTTCCATTCTATTAAAAAGACTGCGTCTTTCGATAACTGATGATAAAACTCTTTTATTTTTGCTTCCGAGATGCCTATATTTACGAGAATTGTATTTAGATTTTGCCCCAAATTTAAATGATGACCTGCTATTCAGAATTTTTAATCAAAATTCTTTCTTACAACTTCAGATAGCATCAATTTGCGATTGCAAGCTTTCAAGCAGAGGATTACGTCTCTTTCTGAAAGCTGCAATTTCCTTGAAAAAAGTGTCTTTTTGTCCTTTTGGGGCAATTGTAACAAGCATTATTAATAAATGTAATCTTCAGATTGTTAATTGTCGGGCTTACAGTCTACAGAAAAAAGAGTTCTTCCACTTGAAATTCAGTTCCTGTCATTTCTGATGACTCATAACTATCATTTACATGTTTGTTTATTTTTTTTTCCAAAAACAGCAAAATTTTGGTTTGCTTAATGTACTATTTTCTTGAAATATTATACTTATCATTTTTCGTTATATTAGACAAAATTAGTGATTGTGTTTTGGTAATTATTCTGAAATACACTAGATTTCATTGTAATTCGAGTCATATATTTTGAATAAGTAAAGATTTTTCTCTGTTGCCTTATAACCTGTAGAACTTTCTTTAAGGTTTCATATACATTGCATTTTATATGCATTTAACAAATGTTAGAAATATTTTAAGTTGATTCTAGGCAGTAATTTGATGGAAACTGATTATTCATTACTAGAATGAAACAATACTGTTAGTGACTTTCCACAAACTTCTTCAATGACTATATAGAAATTATAGTTTGATCTAAATATTTTATTTATTTTATCTTAAACCTTTCAATTGAAAAGGCTGATATGGAAATGATATATAAATGCAAAACATGAAACATTATACGTATCCTTTTTCATAATATTAGGCAAAATGAGTGTTTATGTTTCGGTAATCATTTTAGAATATATTAAATTTCACTGTAAAACGAGTGCTAAGATTTTTCCTATTTCATTATAATCTGGAGAGCTTTCTTTAAGGTTTCATATAAAATGTGTTTCGTATGCGTTTAGCAAATTTTAGAGAAATTCGAAGTTGATTTTAGGCAATAATTTGATAGAAACTGAATATTCATTACTGTAATGAAACTTTATTATCAGTGCTTTTTCCCAAACTTCTTCTATGACTACTTAGACATTAAGATTTGATTTATACCTTTTATTTCTTTTATCTTAAACCTTTCAGTTGAAAAGGATGATATGAAAATGATATAAAAATGTAAAAATGATATTTCATTGAAATAAAAAATTCATATTTAATAAAATTAGAATAGTTTTAATAGAGTTTCTCAATATGTAACATATTTATTTACAGAGAATTTTAATAGATTTAAATTATTTTTATGTTAAAATAGTTAGTTAAGAATCCTACTTATTTTTTACATCCAACTGACTTCTTGTGCTTTTCACAATTTGTGCGTAAACTTTCACGGTATATTTCCTATAACATTGAAGATTTCTATGCAATAATGTTTGAATTCTATTGATCAATTATGATCATATTTTTCCTAAAGTTAACTCTTGTATAACTATCTATTTTCACCTTAAAGATTTTCAATTTATTAAAACTGAAAAGTGCTAAAGCATTCTGAATTTTCACAATGCCGAAATGAAGTTGCATTTAGTTAAGAAGATCAATTTGGAATTCTATTTATTTGTGCTTTTAGACTGAAATCTGGACAATTAGTAGAATGGCTATACCTTGTATTAGTATACTATAAAATGTTATTTTTAAAGAATTATATTTTATAATGGATATTTAAAAAAACAATGCATTATATCAAATTTATATCAGTAATCAAAATTGTTTTTTAATTGAGTATGAGGGAAGGGGGGGTATCATATAGTTGAGAGTTACTTTTTATAAAAGTTTTGAAATTGTATCTACTATATAAAAGTGAAATTAAATATTATGAAATTTGTACTACTTCAAGATAAATTCAAAAGCGGGTTTGGCTGAAAATCATATTATAAAATTTATTCGGCTTATTTGAACATTTTACTGCAGGTGGATTTGACATTTAGAAAAAATTACGTAAAGATTATTCGTCTGAAAAAATGGAAAAAAATGAACTGAAAAATGGCTTTTTATCATATAGATACTCTTGCTAAAGAAGATAAAAATAAAAATGGGAAAGAGGAGTGTCATATATCACAAATCAAGATAGTATGCATTTCAGAGGAATGGTGAAATGTAAGGTATTAAAAGGAATAAAATCACGTTTAAGGCATATATATTTATTACAGTACTAAAAAGTAAGTATATTTGCTTTATTTTGTTACTTTGACTTATTAGCGCATAGTTGGCTGTGTAAGAAATTTGAAGTTATTGAGTTGAGAGAAGCAAACTTAAGATAAACAATTTTTTAAAGAAAATAATTAAAAAAGTTCCTTGACCTTCGTTACGTAATACTTCCTGTTTTAATTATGTTATATGTAGAAAAAATAAATGTAAATTATTAATCAATAAAGAATTCCAAAATTCAGCTAATGCTGTAGTAAATATATTTCATGGAGCAAAAGGGAAATTCCACAAAGGAAAATAAGAACTAATAAAAAAAAATAGCTATATTTTTTAAACTTAACTTAAAAAAAATGATTATTTTTATATAAATTGATATGGATATTTTATATGATAAATTCATCCCTGTGGATTTTGTAATCCACATACACATTCCTGTTTCCTTACTGACCTGTTGCATTCAAATATAGTTAAATGGTCAACTAAACACACTCAAATGCAGTATTTGGATTTAGAACCCTAATGCAATGGCTGTTACGGTGAACAGGAAAAAAAAAGCCAGAATTCTAAATACTGAGAAGTTAAAAGTTATTATTAATAAGAATGTACAACGCTTGAAGGTGCAATAAAATCTGTTGCATTCAAATATTGTTAAATGGTAAATTAAAGACACAAATCTAAGATTTGGATTCATCACACTAATGAAAAAGCTGTTATGGTTAACAGGAAAAAATGCTTAAATTCAAAATAATTAGAAGTTAAAAGTTATTTTTAATTAGAATATACAAAGCTCGAAGGCTCAATAGAATCTGTTGTATTCAAATATTGTTTAATGGTCAATTAAACACACAGGTATAGTATTTCGATTTAGAACCCTAAGTAAATGGCTGTTATGGATGGCTGCTATGCTGAAATTCCACACAATTAGAAGTTAAAAGTTATTTTTAATTAGAATACAGAAAGCTTGAAGGCTCAATACAATCTGTTGTATTCAAATATTCTTAAATGGTCAACTAAACACTGAAATGCAGTATAGAATTTAGAATCATTATGAAGTGACTGTTATGGTGAACAGGCAAAAAAGGCCTAATTCTATATATTGAGAAGTTAGAAGTGTTTTTATTTAGAATATACCAAGCTTGAAGATTCAATAAAATCTGTTACATTCAATTATTTTTAAATGGGCAACTAAACAGACAAATACAATATTTGGATTTAGAACCCTAAGTAAATTGCTGTTATGGGCAACTGGAAAAAATGCTTAAATTCAAAATAATTAGAAGTTAAAAGTTATTTTTAATTAGAAATACAGAGCTTAAAGGCACAATAAAATATGTTGTATTCAAATATTGTTAAATGGTCAACGAAACACTCAAATGCAGGATAGGATTTAGAACCCTTATGAAGTGGCTGTTAAGGTGAACAGGAAAAAATGCCTGAATTTCAAATACTGAGAAGTTAATTGTTATTTTTAATTAGAATATATAAAGCTTGAAGGCTCAATAAAATATTTTACATTCAAATACTGTTAAAAAGTCAATTAAACACATTCAAATGCAATGAAGGTCAATAAAATATGTTGCATTCAAATATTGTTAAATAGGCAACTAAATACACTCAAATGCAGTATTTGGATTTAGAACTCAAATGAAAAGGTTATTATGGTGAACAGGAAAGAATGCCTGAATCCTACATACTGAGAAGTTAAAAGTTATTTTTAATTAGAATATACAGAGCTTGAAGGTTCAATAAAATTTGTTGTATTCAAATATTGTTAAATGATCAACAAAATACACAAATATAATATTTGGATTTAGAACCCTAATGAAATGGCTATTATGGAAAACAGGAAAAAATGTTTAAATTCTTAATACTGAGAATTTACAAGTTATTTTTAATTAGAATATACTAAGTTTGAAGGTTGAATAAAATCTGTTACATTTAAATATTGTTAAATAGTCAATTAATCACATAAATATGGTATTTGGTTTTAGAACCGTAATGAAATGTCTGTTATTGTTAACAGGAAAAAATGCTTAAATTCAAAATAATTAGAAGTTAAAAGTTATTTTTAATTAGAATATACAAAGCTCGAAGGCTCAATAGAATCTGTTGTATTCAAATATTGTTTAATGGTCAATTAAACACACAGGTATAGTATTTCGATTTAGAACCCTAAGTAAATGGCTGTTATGGAAAACCGGACAAAATGCTGAAATTCCACACAATTAGAAGTTAAAAGTTATTTTTAATTAGAATACAGAAAGCTTGAAGGCTCAATACAATCTGTTGTATTCAAATATTCTTAAATGGTCAACTAAACACTGAAATGCAGTATAGAATTTAGAATCATTATGAAGTGGCTGTTATGGTGAACAGGCAAAAAAGGCCTAATTCTATATATTGAGAAGTTAGAAGTGTTTTTATTTAGAATATACCAAGCGTGAAGATTCAATAAAATCTGTTACATTCAATTATTTTTAAATGGGCAACTAAACAGACAAATACAATATTTGGATTTAGAACCCTAAGTAAATTGCTGTTATGGGCAACTGGAAAAAATGCTTAAATTCAAAATAATTAGAAGTTAAAAGTTATTTTTAATTAGAAATACAGAGCTTAAAGGCACAATAAAATATGTTGTATTCAAATATTGTTAAATGGTCAACGAAACACTCAAATGCAGGATAGGATTTAGAACCCTTATGAAGTGGCTGTTAAGGTGAACAGGAAAAAATGCCTGAATTTCAAATACTGAGAAGTTAATTGTTATTTTTAATTAGAATATACAAAGCTTGAAGGCTCAATAAAATATTTTACATTCAAATACTGTTAAAAAGTCAATTAAACACATTCAAATGCAATGAAGGTCAATAAAATATGTTGCATTCAAATATTGTTAAATAGGCAACTAAATACACTCAAATGCAGTATTTGGATTTAGAACTGAAATGAAAAGGTTATTATGGTGAACAGGAAAAAATGCCTGAATCCCAAATACTGAGAAGTTAAAAGTTATTTTTAATTAGAATATACAGAGCTTGAAGGTTCAATAAAATTTGTTGTATTCAAATATTGTTAAATGGTCAACAAAATACACAAATGTAATATTTGGATTTAGAACCCCATTGAAATGGCTATTATGGAAAACAGGAAAAAATGTTTAAATTCTTAATACTGAGAATTTACAAGTTATTTTTAATTAGAATATACAAAGTTTGAAGGTTGAATAAAATCTGTTACATTTAAATATTGTTAAATAGTCAATTAATCACATAAATATGGTATTTGGTTTTAGAACCGTAATGAAATGTCTGTTATTGTTAACAGGAAAAAATGCTTAAATTCAAAATAATTAGAAATTAAAAGTTATTTTTAATTAGAATTTACAAAGCTCGAAGGCTCAATAGAATCTGTTGTATTCAAATATTGTTTAATGGTCAATAAAACACACAAGTATAGTATTTCGATTTAGAACCCTAAGTAAATGGCTGTTATGGAAAACCGGACAAAATGCTGAAATTCCACACAATTAGAAGTTAAAAGTTATTTTTAATTAGAATACAGAAAGCTTGAAGGCTCAATACAATCTGTTGTATTCAAATATTCTTAAATGGTCAACTAAACACTGAAATGCAGTATAGAATTTAGAATCATTATGAAGTGGCTGTTATGGTGAACAGGCAAAAAAGGCCTAATTCTATATACTGAGAAGTTAGAAGTGTTTTTATTTAGAATATACAAAGCTTGAAGATTCAATAAAATCTATTACATTCAAATATTTTTAAATGGGCAACTAAACAGACAAATACAATATTTGGATTTAGAACCCTAAGTAAATTGCTGTAATGGGCAACTGGAAAAAATGCTTAAATTCAAAATAATTAGAAGTTAAAAGTTATTTTTAATTAGAAATATAGAGCTTAAAGGCTCAATAAAATATGTTGTATTCAAATATTGTTAAATGGTCAACGAAACACTCAAATGCAGGATAGGATTTAGAACCCTTATGAAGTGGCTGTTAAGGTGAACAGGAAAAAATGCCTGAATTTCAAATACTGAGAAGTTAATTGTTATTTTTAATTAGAATATACAAAGCTTGAAGGCTCAATAAAATATTTTGCATTCAAATACTGTTAAAAAGTCAATTAAACACATTCAAATGCAGTGAAGGTCAATAAAATATGTTGCATTCAAATATTGTTAAATAGGCAACTAAACACACTCAGATGCAGTATTTGGATTTAGAACTCAAATGAAAAGGTTATTATGGTGAACAGGAAAGAATGCCTGAATCCTACATACTGAGAAGTTAAAAGTTATTTTTAATTAGAATATACAGAGCTTGAAGGTTCAATAAAATTTGTTGTATTCAAATATTGTTAAATGATCAACAAAATACACAAATATAATATTTGGATTTAGAACCCTAATGAAATGGCTATTATGGAAAACAGGAAAAAATGTTTAAATTCTTAATACTGAGAATTTACAAGTTATTTTTAATTAGAATATACAAAGTTTGAAGGTTGAATAAAATCTGTTACATTTAAATATTGTTAAATAGTCAATTAATCACATAAATATGGTATTTGGTTTTAGAACCGTAATGAAATGTCTGTTATTGTTAACAGGAAAAAATGCTTAAATTCAAAATAATTAGAAGTTAAAAGTTATTTTTAATTAGAATATACAAAGCTCGAAGGCTCAATAAAATCTGTTGTATTCAAATATTGCTTAATGGTCAATTAAACACACAAGTATAGTATTTGGATTTAGAACCCTAAGTAAATGGCTGTTATGGAAAACCGGACAAAATGCTGAAATTCCAAATAATTAGAAGTTAAAAGTTATTTTTAATTAGAATACAGAAAGCTTGAAGGCTCAATACAATCTGTTGTATTCAAATATTCTTAAATGGTCAACTAAACACTGAAATGCAGTATAGAATTTAGAACCATTATGAAGTGGCTGTTATGGTGTACAGGCAAAAGAGGCCTAATTCTATATACTGAGAAGTTAGAAGTGTTTTTATTTAGAATATACAAAGCTTGAAGATTCAATAAAATCTATTACATTCAAATATTTTTAAATGGGCAACTAAACAGACAAATACAATATTTGGATTTAGAACCCTAAGTAAATTGCTATAATGGGCAACTGGAAAAAATGTTTAAATTCAAAATAATTAGAAGTTAAAAGTTATTTTTAATTAGAAATATAGAGCTTAAAGGCTCAATAAAATATGTTGTATTCAAATATTGTTAAATGGTCAACGAAACACTCAAATGCAGGATAGGATTTAGAACCCTTATGAAGTGGCTGTTAAGGTGAACAGGAAAAAATGCCTGAATTTCAAATACTGAGAAGTTAATTGTTATTTTTAATTAGAATATACAAAGCTTGAAGGCTCAATAAAATATTTTGCATTCAAATACTGTTAAAAAGTCAATTAAACACATTCAAATGCAGTGAAGGTCAATAAAATATGTTGCATTCAAATATTGTTAAATAGGCAACTAAACACACTCAAATGCAGCATTTGGTTGTAGAACTCAAATGAAAAGGTTATTATGGTGAACAGGAAAAAATGCCTGAATCCTAAATACTGAGAATTTAAAAGTTATTTTTAATTAGAATATACAGAACAGAACGCCGTCTCATACCCCCGTATCCGTGACCATTCTGGTCACTGAACGGTTTGGTAGGCATGTTACGGGAATTTTATTTAATTAACAAAATATTTACAGTAGGAAAACGAAACAAAAATAACTATTTACAAAATTTACAATTATATAAGAAATTATATTATGATGAGACCGTTTACATAATATTTTCCAACTTAGAAATATAATGCAGATTGAGAGATAAAATTTGTAAAAATATACATATAATCTGTGTTCACATTTTTTATGTTATAGTAGATCAGGATGAAGTTAAAAAAAAATCAGATGGAAAATGATTTGAGAAATGGAAATGAAGACAATCTCTGTTTGATTGAAATGTGTGACAGGAGACTGCAGTGCTTGTTTTTTCCCTTAGTCTTTTTTGGTATGAGACTTGATGTTGAGTGCTATGGAGGCGAGAATAGGTCTCTATTTCCACTTATAAATTTAATTATACTGTGGATTTTTTGTCTGGAAAGGAAGTTGCCGGCGACTCTTTTCAGCCATTCCTGTTCATGGCTTGGTGATGGCTTTTTCATATGCCAGGAGATTGTAAGGATGCATTCCGTAGCATAATGAAGTGCGGTGCCTATCCCACCACAACTGCACTGGTCACTCTCAGACAGGTTGAACCTTTTGAGGTAGGCAGGAAAAGGGCCGTGTTCTGAGAAGAAAATAATTTCCTCTCTGTTCCAGTTAGTGGGATTAAGGTTGACTGAAGGTAAGATATTAAAAAATTTTCTGCCTGTGACACCATTGCTCCAATTCCCTTGCCATTCCTCAAGCATGTTTTTCCGGAGGAGGGCTTTTATATGTGGTTTTGGTATCTTTGTTTGCATGTAGAATTGCCCATTTTGCGTTGCGTCCTTATCCAGTTGATCTGCTTTTTCGTTGGGAGGAGGGCTTTTATATGTGGTTTTGGTATCTTTGTTTGCATGTAGAATTGCCCATTTTGCGTTGCGTCCTTTGCCAGTTGATCTGCTTTTTCGTTGCCTATATTGCCCGCGTGTGCTTTAACCCATGAAATTTTTATTGTTGGTTTTGAAAGCAGGACACCAAAAATGTCTCTTGCTTTTTGGTTTGTGCTCTTTGGATTTGAAGATGCCATGATACTAGCTCTATTGTCAACATGTATTTTAAAAGTATTGTTGTTAGAAAACTGAGATGTATATTTTACTGCTTCATGAAGTGCAGTGAGTTCAGCTTGGAAAACGGTATTATTGTCATTCAATTTGGCAGACCAGTGGTAGGACCAGGAATCATTGAACAGAACACAAAACGCAGCTCCAACTCCATGTTCTGTTTTTGAGCCATCTGTGAAGATATTGATATTATTTATTTGAGATAAATTTATTCCTTCATCTTCCAATGAAATTTGGTTGGGATTGAGATGCTGTGAAGGGCGAGTAGACCAACCAGTTGCTTTCTTCTCCAGATCTTCTTTTTGTATCTCTGTTATATTATGAGGAAGAGGGATTCTTAGGCGATATATTGTCGTTAGTCTGGCTTCAAACTGTAATTGCAGGTGCAGGGGTGGAATGCCGAGAATGGTTTGTAGCGCTGCTGTTGGAGTTGTGCGGTAAGCACCTGAAATGTAGAGAAGAAATGGTCTCTGAATGGTGGAGAGCTTCCTCTTCATTCTATATGTTGGGTTTAGACACCACGCTGATGAACCATGGGCGAGCATTCTCTCAACTACTGTCTTGTAAAGAACTCTTTTGTGTTTCTGAGAGATTCCCCATGTGCTTCCAGCGATTCTTTTGAGGTTTTGGTGCATTTTAATGGCCTTTTCTCCTTGTTTTTCTATGTGTTCTAGCCAGTTTAATTGGTCATCAATGTGGACTCCTAGATATTTAATAGATTTATTTCTCTTAATGATGTCTCCATTCCACATGATTCTGGGACCTCTCGCCATTTTGCTGAATAAAATATGGGTTGTTTTTTCCGTGGAGATGGAAAGTTTATTATTTGAGCACCAGGAATTAAATTTGGCTATCGCAAGTTCAGTTTCTCTTTCCAGGCTATTTTTTGTGTCCGCTTCGATAACCAGTACAAAATCATCTGCAAAGGCTTGGATGTGTACATTTTCTGGCCAGACCTGCTTGAGAATTTCGTTGGCTACGAGATTCCAGAGAGCGGGACCACTGCATGATCCTTGAGGGCAGCCTTGTTTCTGATCTTTCATGGCCCTACCTTCTGGAGTCATTAGGGTCACTTTCCTGTTTTGGAGAAGACTGTGAAAGAGGCGATTGATGTTTAAAGGACAGGGACTTTCATCCAGACTTTTGAGAATTTCTTTGTGTTGCAAGTTGTCAAAGGCTCCTTTTATATCAATAGAGAGCACTAAGACATGCTTGCCCTCTCTTCTTGCAGCTTGAATTTTGTTTATCAGCTCATGGATGGCTGTGTCTACAGATTTACCTTCCCTAAACCCATGTTGACGCTCGCTGAGGCTATTAGTGGTCTCAAGATGATAAGTTAACCTTTGGGTCATTAATTTCTCTAGCACCTTCCCGATTGTTGGCAGGAGAGAAATGGGTCGATATGAAGATGCCAGTCTCTGATCTTTTCCTTGTTTTTGGAATAATATAATATTTCCTATTTTCAAGGAATCTGGGAAGCAACTTAATTCTAGACACTTATTAAAGAGAGTTGGGAAGATATTATGAAAGCGCTTGTGTATAATTTTAAGAAGGAGGTTGTCAATTCCATCAATACCGGGAGCTTTACCTGACGGAAGGTTGTCTATAATCATAGAAATTTCTTGGGGGGAAAATGGAGGGTCAAGTGGCTGCGTTGAAGTGTTTAAATTATAGTTAGTTGAAATAGCAGGAGATGGGAAAATCTGGTCCAAGATGGTTTGCGCTGCTTCCTTCAGACTTCCTTTTGGGTCACTGTTCATCAGGTATGGAATTTGAGATGGGAAAACAGATTTCCGGAAGGCGGCTTTGTAATGCTTTCCATATGGGTTGGAGGCTGAACTGCAGAAATTTCTCCAGCCCGTGTTTTTTGCTTTTTTAATATGTTTTTTGTACTCTGTTTTTTCTTTCTTGAAGATCTGGTATCTCCACTGCTTTTCAATTTCTGGTGCCCTCTGTGCTCTCTTTCTTAGTGCTCTTACTTTCTTTTTATTAATTTCCAATTTTTCTGTCCACCAGTTTGGTTTCGTTAACAAAAGCTGTTTTTTGATCTTAAAGGTTTTGTTGCAGGCATTAATAATAGAGTTTTGAAGAACTATTGTAGCGTCATTTAGCTCTCTGGAATTTCTTGCTGTTGCTATTTTATTTTCTAGATAATAAATATCTTTACCAAGTATATTGAGAAATCTAGGATGATTCCCATGGCGTGTCTTGTATCTTTTGTAGAACTGGTTAGCTATAGTGGATGCTATTGTTGTTTGTATATATCTATGGTCACTTAAGGAAATATCATCCAGAACCTCCCAGTTAATGGAAGAGTCTATAATTGATTGGGAACATAATGTCAGATCTGGCCAGCCAATGCTGTTATTTCTTTGGAAAGTTGGTGGAGCATCTGATTTATTTAAGATGTATAAATTATTTGCTAAGATAAAATCCAAGACTTCATTGCCTCTGCTGTCATTGGATCTGTACCCCCAAAGGGTGTTGTGCCCATTGAGATCAGCGCCGATGATAATCTTTTCCTCCGGGAGGCTGGTAATGATCTCTTGGATTTCTTGGAGAGTTGTGCTGACATCTTGTGCTGGTGAGGAGTAGGCAGAAATTATTGTGATGGGATAGGAGGATGTTTGAATTTTTACAGCTACCACGTTCACTTTTGTTGCCAATAGAGCAGGTTTTATTTGGGCTGACGGGATGAGAATTGCAGCTTTCTGGTTAGTGGAACTAAACGTTTTCCATGAATTTGGAATTCCACGGATTTCGTTGTTATAGTGGTATTGTTCTTGCACTAGGATGATATCCGGTTTAATCATGCTTGCTGTCAAATGAAGCTGGTTGGTGGATGCTTTGGCTCTAGCTAAATTTATTTGGAGTATTTTTAGTGGGTCTTGAGTAGAGGCTGTCGCGATGTTAAAGGGAAAGGAAGAATTTTCAAAATTAATACTGTCCATACTAATAATAGTCCCTTGATTTTTTATAAGCTGCTACCTCTTTTTGGTAGCAAGGGCATTGATTGTCGATGGTTTTGTGCCGCACATTGAAGTTAGTACCTGTTGCTCTCGTAGCAGTTAATGCAGTTGGAATCTTCACTTCTGCAGCTTCTGCTGTGGTGTCTATAACCACAACAACCACAAAAAGGCGTAGTGAACTTGCATTCTTTTGAAAAGGGTGTGTGGCCATAGGCTTGACAAGTCGAGCACCTCTTGACATGAAAGAATTCTTTCATCTGGTACATGGACCAGTTTATAGGAATCTTTTTAAGTTGTTTAAGCGTATGGAGAACCTCACCGGGAGTTTCCAGAATCCAATGGCTTGTTCCTTCTCTGCGACCTTTCATTTTGAATCGGAGTCGCAGATCTTCCTGCATATTAGTGTAAGCTTTCATCGCCGTTTGGACATCTTTATTTGTAGTGTCATTGGGCAGATCGTATATTATTAGACTTGGTTATCTTTTTCCTGGCAATCTTACAGTTATATTCTTTTTAAGAGAATCATTAGTTTCGATTGTTTTCTTCAATTGGTCAAATTCCTGCTCCTTGTCACATACAATAGCCAGCCCTTTATTTTGAAGTTTTCTCACCGTCCTGATTTTGAAATTGGGCCCGTCCTCCTTCGATTCTTCTCTTAGAATTGATTCAATAGTTTTGTCGTTTTCTTCTGTTGGATAGAGAAGCATTGTTGGTTTCTTTTTTCTATTTTTTAATTTAGCCATCTCTGCATAGGAAGGCTTCTTTATGGCATTTGTTGATAACTGCTTATCCCGAGGTAATTTTTCCTTAGCTTTTCTATATTCCTCCTTTTCCTTTATATGCGTTGGAGAAATTGTTGCCTGGGTTGCCACTTCTATACCTTTTTCCTTTTTATTGTTTATTGAGATTCTATCCTGCAGAAGGTCTAGGATTTGGTTAGCTTCCATTTTAATTGATACTGGCAAATGGGAGCGCATGCCATCTGATGGGCGACTGTTGATTAAGCTGCGGAGTCTCTGGCAAAGTTCTTTCATTGGAATACTTTTATCACCAGTTGGAATATTTTTTATAATATTTGATGTTGTTGGAGATATAGAAGTAGAGGATTTGGTTCTTCTAAGTGGTAATAAACCGATATCAGCATCAGATGGAGGGTCTAACATCATAGAAGGCAACTCATCTGTTATTGCTTCCATTGTTATTGCTTGGAAATATATGGATTTTTGAAGTAAAAAGAATAAACAAAAAATAAGAGCTGTTAAATTATTTGATGCAAAATCAATTCAGAAAAGGCTACTGGGGCAGTTATTCCCCTTTTATCCGACCAAGTGTGTGTCATGCAATACATGTCTATGAACAGTCTTAGTGCAACTATTATGTAATTGAAACTGCACTAATGTACGGAAAAGAAATTTCATCTTACTCATTGGTTACAGGCAAATATATATTTTCTATTTCCCTTTGGGGAATTTACAACTGCGAAAAAGAGCCTGAAAACGCTTCCAGGCCACGCATGAGGAATTAAAAAAGACAGATACTTGACTACCAAATCTTATTACTGCCGTTACTTTGAATTATATCTTACTTTCCCCATTTCCCCCCCCTTACCCCTTTAATTTTAAGAATTTTGATATGGCGGTGAATCAATAGCATTATAAACCCATAATTGTGGAAACTGATTAGGAAAGAAGAAGAAAATTGCATGATATATTTAAATATAATTGAGCTAATGTATTATTATAGCTAATGGCTAAAAAAATAGAAAAAATCAAGTTTAAGAGATTTTAAAAAAATAATACGGCAGATCATAAAAAGATGAATGATAACGATAAATCTTAACAAGAAAAACTTTAAGAACTTTTGGTGATAAGAAAACTTAACTTTGATAATATGGAAAAAAAAATCTTATTTGAAAACTTTGATAAATTTTAATAAAATGTTGATATTTATATGAATAAAAAATACATTTATCTTGCAAAATGATCGTACTTAAAAAGAAAGTGGAGAAAATTGATTTGTAAACCCATATGTAAATTATGTATGCGTACTCATGCATATAATATTTTTAAATGAGAGAGGGGGGGTAATTACATTCTACTACCAATATCATTATAATTTCTCGGCTCAACTGAAGGAAAAATTTCAGGTGCCTGGCTGAGTTATTTATAATTAAATGGTATTTAAGAAAGTTATAATTGCCAATTTACTTATTATTAGAAAAATTGTTAGAAATGTGTTGTGAAAAAAGAGCGAATTTTTCTTTAAGAACAACTTAAAAAAAAAAAATTAATTCATCAATTTATTTATTTTTACAAAAAATATTTAAACAAATTTCTTCCCTTAGAAGTGTTAAATATTATTAGTATTTTGCTCCTTTCCGCCACTTCGCCTCTCTTTTATATGCATACATATATATACACACATACACTTATATACGTATACATACACATATGCGCACATACATACTCACACATACACATATATACGCGTACATACACATATACACACACATACACATATATACACACGTACACATATAAATATATATATATGCATATACATACATATGCACATACACATACACATATACACATGATCGAGGAGAGAAAAGTAAGGCGAACAATGGATTTAAAAAGAAATTGGAAAACATAAGAAATATAAATGAAAAAAACATAAAATAAGGTAAGAGCGACAAACATTAAAATTGCGCTAAGGCAGAAATGTGCCGTCTATAAGAGGGAGAAAAAAAAAATAAAGTAAAATTATTATTACCACTACTACTACTACTACTAATAATAATAAAAAATAACAAAGGGCGCATTTCCGGAGTTCGTCATTCTTTGACCTTGATTTCCACTCTATTAGATATTTTACTGATGATTTTTTCCCCTCTGCCTTCTCTTTTCTTATACTCTTGCGAAAAACCGTTTGGGGTATAAGAATCCGTTGGCACTCATCTAAACAACAAGTATAATACGATCGTTGTCCAAACAGATTTAGAATGGAAGAGAGAGAGAGAGAGAAAAAAAAAAAAAAAAGGTGTTTCAGAGGCAAGGATATGAAAGAAAGAAAATGACACGTTACTATTATTTTCTTAGAAGTCATCGCGCCTCTCCCCCAAAAATAAAACAAACAAAGAGAAAGCTGTAAACAGCGCGGTAGTGTCCCCTGCGCCATTCAGCTGAATGACAGCGAATCTGCCTTTTGACCAAATACCACCTGCCTGGTACTTAAACACATTCCCCCCTTTCTTTCCCCCTTTCCCTTTCTCTTCTCCTCTCATAGTGAGGAGGGGACATCGGTTGATCTTAAATTTACAAAGGAGTTGGAAGTGCTAGTTATAGCTATTTCTATTGTGAGTTTGTGTTGATATCCATCTTGAAAATTCTTCCCTACGATCGGGGACGAGGAAAATATTTAATGAGGGTTGCTTATAACTTTTTAGTTCAAATATTTATAAAAAATCACTTAATAAAGTAATTGAATCGAATTTGACTTGCAAATACCTTGCTAATAAGTGCGATGAAAGAGTTATATTGATAAGATATTTACTAAAGAATTTATTAGAGCATAAATTCGACTTACAGCAATATATTCAACAGATTATTGAATTTGCAGAGAAACAATGATTTATAAAATTATTTAAAAATAAGCAACGAAATGACAAAAGTATATAGATGATATTTTAATTTGAACCCTTGAATTCTCTAACATGATTAATTTAGATATGATTTATGGGCTTTGAAGGAAGTTGGGAACAATAAAATAATTTTGGAGAGAGAATAAAGTCGACAAGGGTAACAGGAAACGTGACTAAATTCTTAAATATTAAAAAAAAAAAAATGACCATATGATTTATAAATTAGATTTACAAATGTACCTATACTGCATGACACACACTAACAGTACAAGATATTTAGGGAACACTTACCCCATTTGCCTGTAGAGGTCTTAGCCTAGCATCCTTTAACAGCAATAGATATGAGAAAATTCAATTTGTCCTCTGGATGCGACTCCAGTCGACTCGTACAAAAGCTCTGAGGTACAAGATTTGTAATGGTCGAGCAATGAATGATCTTGTAGCAGGCACAAAACACTGTGCATGAACACTAGACTCACTATCGAAGTGTAAAAAGAATAACGGAAGATAGATCGCAGTCTGAAGAAGTTCACTAATTGAGAAGATGATGCGAGACTCAAGTACGCTCTTTGGGGAGAGGACAGTAAGCACGACCGCTCTCGTTGACGGCGGAGAGTCGACTCTCAATTAGAATATACAGAGCTTGAAGGTTCAATAAAATTTGTTGTATTCAAATATTGTTAAATGGTCAACAAAATACACAAATATAATATTTGGATTTAGAACCCTAATGAAATGGCTATTATGGAAAACAGGAAAAAATGTTTAAATTCTTAATACTGAGAATTTACAAGTTATTTTTAATTAGAATATACAAAGTTTGAAGGTTGAATAAAATCTGTTACATTTAAATATTGTTAAATAGTCAATTAATCACATAAATATGGTATTTGGTTTTAGAACCGTAATGAAATGTTTATTATTGTTAACAGGAAAAAATGCTTAAATTCAAAATAATTAGAAGTTAAAAGTTATTTTTAATTAGAATATACAAAGCTCGAAGGCTCAATAGAATCTGTTGTATTCAAATATTGTTTAATGGTCAATTAAACACACAAGTATAGTATTTGGATTTAGAACCCTAATGAAATCGCTGTTATGGTGAACAGGAAAAAATGCCTGAATTGTAAATAATGAGAAGTTAATAGTTCTTTTTAATTAGAATATACCAAGCATGAAGGTTCAATAAAATATGTTATTTAATAAAAGCGATAATTTTTTGAAATGAAAAGATATTAATTATTCAAAAGTATTTTGTATATATATATATAAGATACGCTAATTGAGAAAATTTAAATTTGTAAATGTTAAAATATGAGGCATTATTGTGTAAAAATAATAGCGATAATTTTAAACTACAATATTTAGTGGTACATTGCTGATGTAGACTTAAAAGGGTTTAACGTCTGATAGGCGGTTATAAAATAAAAACAAAAGATAAATATTCAAAGACAACAATTTAATTTTAGATGTGACAAAAATGAAGAATAATAGATATGATTAAAACATAAAATAGATTTAAAATTTCAAAAGAAAAGAATTATGACATATTGTATTTAAATTAATTTTTTTAAAAAAATATTAATATTAATGAAATATTTGTGCAGAAATGAAATTGACGTCCTTGAAAAGTCTAATTTTCTGAATTTCAAGACGATGTAAAAATAGTTTTCGTGCGAATGTTCTGATTTTTTTAAAAACTTTTTATTCTATTTTCTTTAATGAGACTTAAAGACTTTTTAATTCCAACTGCTAAGGAGCATGCGAGACAAATTTCATTTGAATTCATCAAAATATTAGTAATCTTAGAAATTTTAAACAAAGAAACAAGCAAACATTCAGTTTTATGTATACACAATGTTTCCACCTTTCACTCATAAATTTATTATTATAAGCATTGTAGAGATTTGTCATCAATTTTTTTTAGTATTTACTACCAATTGAAATCAAGGATTTAAATGACCAATCAATTAAATTAAATGATCAATTGACTTATTATTAAATTTTGAAATACATTAAATTAATGCGTATTCTAAAAGAAAATGCACACAAGTATATAAAATCTCAGAAATCTGGTTTATAATATACGGTGAAAAATCGATTACAAAATTTCATTTTTCCAAATTTGAAACAAATTAAATTAGAAAATAAAGTAGGAAGGAAACCTATAGTTAAAATGGCACACTAGGGTCTAGCATTCGCCCGCCAAACTCGATGTTGTTCGATACGCAATGTTTGTCAGTTTAGCATGTTTTTAAACTCCACTGGCCAATGTTGGAAGCTTAACCATTCCAAGATGAGAACATGCATCTTCTGATTGGCCTATAAGATGCATTTTCTGATTGGCGTAAAAGATACATTTTCTGATTGGTGATAAGAAGAAAAGCCTCACAATGCAAGCAAATAATGGCCTCACAATGAGAGCATTACTTGCTCACATCTCCAAAATTTAAATATTTATTCGTTTTTTCGCATTTTGTTGCCAAATTCGCAGCTTTACAATCGGCTTTATTTTTAAATGACCAGATTCTAAGTTGGTCTTTCTTCGCGGTTTTTTTTTTTTTATATGATAACACTAGACGCCCCATTACTATTTTTTAAAAAAACAATGCAGTGCTGGCACGCGTATTGCTAGGTATTCAGACGATTGCTAAAAGAGAGGCAAAACTTTTCCGTTAATCGGAAATGATAAACAAATCGAAAGGCTATTCATTGGTGTTACCCCAAATGATGTATCTAAAAAAAATAATATTAACCCACTTGCTGATAATTTGGTGTTTTATCACCATTTCACCGTCAAGTGCATATAAATATTTACTACGAATTGATAATAATTTTTATTAAATATTTCAAACAATACTGGCAAAACAAATTTCAAATGTCATATATCGGGTGACTCGCTATCTACCAATCACAAAACAAATAAAACGCAATGTTTGCATACATTTTTTTATGAACATTTCTCATTATTTCATATATGTTGATAGCCACGCAATTATGAAATTAACACTTTCATAATTATGGTAATTTTCCTCCCATATTATATTTCAGTAAAATTTATAATTTATAACCAGTGCAGCTAATGATTGACCATTTAATTACCTCAAATATTTATATGGCAACTGAATAATTCTCATTAAAAGACATATTCTTATTTATACATCATTCGTCGCTGCGTACTCTAAATTTCATAGATCGAGATTTCACATTCTTATTGCACTATTTTTTTTTTTCTGGAGCAATCTTATGAATGGGATACATTATTTTTTTCCCCCGATACATTCCGAATATCAGCAATTGATAACTGGATGTAAAAACAAATGCATAAAACACGTAAAAATAAATTCAGGGAAAACTGTCTTAATATGCTCCATTTTACTGTTATTATCTTCAAAGAACCTATTAATCTATTGCTTTGAAATCCGCGACCTGAATTTCTTTTTATCTTATCATAGATCCGAAATCCATTAGCACTGAAAGGAGAAATAAAAGAATCGAAAATGGCAGTCCACTTCCAAAATTTCAAAACCTTGAAGATCTGGATGTCGAAATACTTTATTGATTCTGGAACGTCAGTTGCTTCAGGGAAAATTTTCAATAACATTTCTATGTATATTTGAAGAACGTATTTGACATTTTTATAATATCACTTATGTATTTTCATGAGATACTCGATTTTTATGCCTAATTTTAGTTTTATAATGTTCGGAATCTTATAATATATTTTAGATTAATATTATTTTAAGTCACAATCATTGTATCAATTGAGCAAAACAGTTTTTAAAACTGCTTTGAAAAAGAACAGACTGTACCAAATGATTTTTTAAAGTTAACGAAGTTGATAAACTTTTTTCATAAGTTGTTAAAAATTAGGATTCGAATCATTTACGGAAAATGCAACATTTAACCTAACCTTGCATTAAATAAAATAAGTTAGAACAAATAATATTTTCATCCAATAGGAATGATAATTCTACATACTGAAAATTTTAAATTACGCAAAATTACAAATTTACACCAGTAACCGAATACATTTTTTACTTGAGTATGATAGTTGAATTTTACTGTTCATCAAGATAAATTTGAAAACGTTTTTTGCTGAAATGCATATTATAAAACTTATTCGGCTTTTTTGGACACCTTATTGAAAGTGGGTTTGACATTTAGAAATAATTTATTAGAGATTATTCGACTCAATGAAGACTAAAGAATAACTAAAAGTGCTATTTCTTATCATAAAGATATTTTACTTAAGAAAATCAAACAGTCCTTGTATATAGAACTGCACATGTGAAAGGGGAAGTGAGTGTTATAATAACCGCAAATTAAGGTGATATGCGTTTTGGAGAAATAGTGGAATACAATCCATTAAATGAAACAGAATAATTTTTTCAAAACCCAATTTTATTGGCGCAATGAAATGTAAATATATTACCTTTATTTTGTTATTAGCCTCTGTACCTGTTGTTCCACCGACATTTATTTCTTCCATATAAAAGTAAGAAAAAAACATGCAGTTTTATTTTTTACAGTTTTTTAAAAAATATTATAATTAACACATCAGGATATTTGATGTCTCTCAGTCATATCTATTAATAATTAATTAAATAATGCTGTAAAGCTTTAGGATAAACAACATTCCACATTTGGTGCATATATGTAAAGTCGGTAGGAAGTTTTCTTTTTAGTTCTATACCTAATTGGCAGTAGAAGAAATATAAAGTTTTTAAATTAAAACAAGGAACTTTAAGAATAAATATTTTAAGGAAAACTATCTAAAATGTTTTTTGATCACTGTTACGTAATACTTCCTTTTTTTAATACTTGATGTTAATATTAACTGACATCAATAATGAATTCCAAAATACTGATAATGATCTAGTAAATAATTTTCATATAGCAAAAGACAAATTCACACAAGGAAAGGCCAACTCATATAAAAATAATAATATATTTTATAATTAATTTTATTTTTCTGAGGATTTTGTAATCCACTTTGACATTTCTGTTTCTTTGTAGAACCATTCTATTCAAATTTTGTTAAGTGATCTAATAAAACTCAAATAAAATATTTTTATTTTGAAGTCTTTTGAAACGGTCGTAAGGGTTAATCAAAATGCCTGAATTCTAAATACTGCGAAGATAAAGATTACTTTTAATTAGAATATAAAAAAAGCTAGAAGAAAGTGTCTGTTGAAATTTTTAAAATATGACTTTGTAGACGGTTCAATCAAATATTTAATATTCAATAAAAACAGACAATTTTTTGAAGTGAATTTAAATTTTATTCAAACTTATATGGCTAAGTACATATGATATACTAATTAATAATATTTACATCGTAAATATTAAAATATGACGCAAGATTAAGTAAAACAATAAATGTAATGGCAAAAATTACAGGACAATATTTAGTTGGAAATTGCTACTGTGATATAATAAAAAGCTGTAATGTTTAATAAATGGTTATGGAATAATATCAAAATAGAGAATATTCGATGACAACCATTTAATTTTATATTTCACAAAAAGGAAGAATAATAGAAGAATAATTAAGCCATAAAACAGACTAAAAGCCAAAAGAAAAGAATCGTCGCACATTGTGTTAATCTTTAAAAAAATATTAAAATTAAAGAAACAGTTGTGTAAAAAGAGAACTGATGTCATTAAAAATCCATTTTTTTAAAATTTCATGATGATGTAAAAACAATTTTTTGTATGAAAATTCTGATTATTTTATTTTGTGAGGTTTAGAACTTTCTAATTAAGGAATTTAACTTTCCAGATGCTAAGGAGCATGTGAGAGAGTTTTTGCTTAAATTCGTCAAAAAATGGGGAATCCAGAAGTTTTAATCAAAAAAGCAAACAAACATTAAACTTTATATATGTAAAATGCTTCAGCCCTTTATTCATAAATAAGTATTATAGAGTTTTGTAATAATTTTTTTTCTGAAATTTACTACCAAGTGAAATAAAGATTTCATTTGATTGATCGAGTGATTTATAATTTAATTTTGAAATATATTTAATCATTTTCTAAAAAAAGGACACATAAGCATACAAAAATCTCAGAAATCTAGTTTATAAAAAAAACAATTAGAGAAAAACCAATTACAAAATTCCTTTTTTTCCAAATATGAAACAAATTAAATTATATTAAGATAGGCAAAAGAATATAAATTAAAAAATTAAATTGGAAAAAAAAACTGTAGTAAAAAATATATTACATCGTATGTGATAATTGCCATACAATTGTATAATTAAGTTTTGCGTAGTTATGGTAATTTTCCGCTTCTGTTGTACTTTTATAGCATTAACAATTCATAATCAAAACAGGTATAGACTGATTATGATTGCAATACTTATATGACAACTACTGAATAATTCTTATTAAAAGGCTGTTCTTCCATCTTCCAGAATCGATCATTTAGCTAGGCCTCATACATCGCCACGTATTCTAAATTTTAAAGATCGAGATTTGACATTTTTATTACACTATTTTTTCCCTTTTAGCAGTCTTATGAATGTGATACATTAATTTTTATCGTCTCGTATATCAGCAAGTGATAATTAGATGTAAAAACAAATGAATGCAATTCATAAAAATAAATTCAAGAAAAATTATCTTAATATGCTTCATTTTACTGCTATTATCAGAATCTGTGAATTTATTGCTTTGAAATCTGCGACCTGAATTTCTTTTTATCTATATCACATATCCGAAATCCATTAACACTGAAAGGCGAAATAAAGGACGCGAAAATAGCAGCCCACTTCCAAAACTTCAGAACCTTGAAGATCTGGATGTCGAAATATCGTGATAGCACAGAAACTTCAGTTGCTTCAGGGGAAATTTTCAATAACAGTTCAATATATAATCAGAAGCATGCATTTGGTAATTTTATTACAGCGCGTATTTATTTTATGGAATTCTGGATTTTTATGTCTAAATTTGGTTTTTTTAATATTCAAAATCCTCTAACCGACAGCAATTTTATTCTTAGTTGCAATGTTTTCATCAATTGAGCAAAACAGTTTTTAAAATTGCTTTGAAAATATGCAGACTGTATCAAATGAATTTTGAAGCTAATGAAGTTGTTACTCTGTTTTCATAAGTTGTTAAAAATAATTTAAAGATGATGTAAAATTTAAATTAACATTGCAATAAATATAATAATTTAAAGAAACTAATGTTATTATCCAATAAGAATGATAACTTTAAATACTGTATATTTTTTTCTCAATAGAATGTCCAAATCTGTGCTGCCACAATCTTTAAAGAAAAATTTGTGCCTTCTCAGTAATCAATCCTAGGAAACATAAATAGTGAAATTTGTTTGTAGGGATAACAAGGAAATTGAATCGATATTTCATTGCGTCTCATCTTAAGACAAATATTCTAATAGTATCTATCAGAATCACCGAATTGACAACCTTCATCTTCATTCGGGACTTTCCTAAAAAACAATTCTTTATTTGAACACCATTTTTCAAATCCGTGCTTCTAGAATTTAGTAGAGAAATTTATACTTGCTGAAATTTTATAGTAGCAGAAATATTGCCTCCTTTATAGAGAATATTATTAGCATTAAAATATCCCTTAATATTATAGTGGGCATTAAAGATAATTTCTGCTGCCATCTATATTTAATTGATTTACTACGCAAGTGAAATGAGAGCATCTTTTATGAAGAATACCTTGTAAATTATACTGATCAGGATTAAACCAAAGCAGCCTTCAGAATTTCTTTACCTTATACTTTCAAAAACAATCATCTTGAACAACACCTGCATTTAGTAATTATTCAAGAATACATTCCATAATAGACATAGAAAATTCATCAAGTATTTCGCATAATTTTTCTACAGCACTGTAAACTTTGTAAGCATCTATTAACATAAGACATACTTCCTTAGCAGAATGATGCTTCCCATTAAACAGTGCAACAATTATCCAAACTTTCATCATCTCCTTTATAAGATTGTTGCTCAGTTATATCTATTATTTATCCCTCTCTTCACCATGTCTTCTCCTCAGATTCCTGCTGTGACACAAAATATAGTTCTATAAGTTCTTCGGTAGTTCTTCCACCATCTCATCGATGTCGTTTTTATCCGACTCCAGTCCTATAATCTTGGACAGAGACAAAATTTCTTCGATTAAAGTTCCATAGGTACTTGTTCAACTACGGAATCACATTTGACAACTCTATCTGGCCAAAACTTCTTCCATATAAGTGCTCCCTTCAAACAAGTGGTCAACACAGATGCATACAAGTCAATCTTGCATATGTATCACGGTGTCTCTTCGACACTAGTTCTGCGAAACATCGCCCGTTGTGGGAGACACTTATTATTATTATTTACATTTTATTTTTCGAGTTGTTTGAAATGTCCGTTCAGCGATATTCGATTATATATTCTGAATGTCATAAATAATATTTTATTTTATTTAAAAGACAATGGCAAGATAATCAGTGATCTTAAAGCTGAATTTCCAATGCTAACTTATAGGAAATCAATAGTGAATATAGATTTTCTTTATCATTACTTTATGCATTATAATAAAACATTAATGAAGAAAACTTTTACTTTAGAATTTAGGTGTTTAGAAATGTTAGAACAAATTTAATATAATTAATGCAATTTTAAAATCTAGGCATAAAAACTCTTTAATAGATAGTTTAAAAAATAAATTTGACTAAATACTTATTAATTATACATTTAAATTACTCACGTAGGAGTCAAACTCTTACTTGTGATATACTAAATTCAAAATATTTTAATCTTCATGGGAACAAAAGCGCTTTTGTATCAAATGTCATGTGAATAAAAAAAAAATATCTGGAAATAAATCTTAGCTTGACTCATATATCGTGAGTGAAAAAAAAAAGATTCATTGACATTTTTCAAATGACTCACAAGTCCATTTAACAAAATAGTGAAAATAAAATATCCAATGTAAACATGAAATTTTTTTAACTGAATAAAAAAATACCATAGTGAACTATAATTATTCAGAACTGGTAACTGAAAATGATGTTTCTTTCATTTGAAGGAAATGTCAGCAAAATGAATGCGAAATTTTTGTAGACTCCCATTTGCTTTAAAGAAAAACAAACCATCCTTTATCACGTCAACATCAAATCGTAGTATATTTTGCCGCATATCGTTTGTCAAATATTTTGCTATGATTTTCATTCGATCTTTAGTAATTGAAAGACACATTTTATTATTCCTACACGTCCGTTCATTTAAAGACACATTTTATCAATACTGCAATATGCTATTGATATGACTTATTAATAACTAGCCGCCTTTGGCGACCAGTCGGTTCGCCAGTATTGATGATTGCTAAAATTATCAATTAAATATTTTATGTAATTTGGTCTCTTAATAGCTTTTGTTGCAAAATATTTTTAAACTTCAGATTTTGATAATTATAGAATTCATACTATTATGTAGGCTTTAAACAGTTTTGTTCATTGTACTACTTATCTCTCTTTTTAATTTTTCTGTCAGCACCCATAAAATTTCAACTTTAAATTAGAGTGAAAATGTTAAACTGCAATTAATATAAAAACATTTTTTTACTGAAACTAAAAGTGTCTTTTTTTTTAATATGAAAATTGAAAGCCGTATCGTTCGACATTGAGGTTGTACGTGCACTACAGAATAATTTTCTTAATTTATATAATATCTCAAACAATTATTCAACAAAAATTTCTCTGATTCACTGTAAAATTCCATTTTTAGTTTTACTTTCAAATATTTAAATGATGTAAATAAAAATATTTCAGTCAATAAATCAACTTCAGTCAATAAATGTACTTATTAAAAAATTATGAAGTTGAAATTTAACAGAATCTTTTTGTCCTGGGGAATCATATTCTGCGAAATACTCTTAACTCTTAAATAAATAAATAAACATTTCTATCTTCTGCTATCAAATCTGACGGATTTATGAAGTTTTTATATATTAATTTTAGAACAATCAACATTTTCATTATCATAGGCCAATCACTGTCGAGAATCGCTGGTAGAAGAATGGCATTTCTTTTTTGAGATAGTCGGGGAAGTAGTCTAAAATTGCCAATTTTTATTTAAAATATAGGTGTATATATATTTGTGTATAAATATTGGTGCATATATATATTTCAATAAAGGGAAAATATTTCCGTTCTTATTATTTAAAAGTCAGTATAAAGTTTTTTTAAAGATTATTTCAAAGCGCTAAAATGTAAAATAAAATCTATCAGCTGAATCCCATTCTGTGATTCTAGCAATCTTGAATGTTATAAGAAAACTTCTAGACACTCCAATATCTTCTTTAAAAAATTCTGGATTACAAGAAAAGAAACAAAAGATTTCATTTTGTAGTAATTCATGAAGATCAACTGAAAAAACTTTGTTTCAATATTTTTGTTTCAATATTTATTCAAACATTCTGAAACATATTGCAAACTGTAGTAAGTGCTAGACATTTTTAAAAACAAGTTTAGTTCAGACATTCTTTCAATAAATCTTCATTCTAAAATTGCCTCTTGAATCTACAAAATAGCCAGTATAATATTTATTCGACTTGTGATCTTGTTTTTTGTTTCTTCTCTTCTTGATGGTTAATACAATCACCTTCATAGTAATATACAACGTCTCCAGCACGTCTGTTATCGCTATTAAAGAGATTCCAAGCCAAACGCCCAAATAGCCGCCGATGTATGAGAACAATTCGTTTCTCTGTAAAGAAAATTCATATTTAAAAAATAATTTTGAAAGAGAGCCGGTTTAAATCACACATCACAACTTCCATACAATTTAACGCAACATATGCCTTTTCGTAACTGATCCATTTTACATTTGAATAAATTGACTCAATTAATAACAATCAATATGCATAATCAAATTTTTTCATTAACCGGAATATTTATAATTCGCTTATTCATTCATGCGCTTAAATGCTAAAAATAATTCTGTAATCATTTTTTGTCATGTTCTATCAATAAGAAAATATAATAAAATATTGATAAATAGCTCTAAGTATTAATGTTATTTTGTAAAAAAATATTTCACAACTGCATAATATTTGTAAATATTGTTGCATAAAAATTCACACAACTATAATCGGTAATTTGAAGAAACCCGTTTTCAGAAAAAAATTCTCCTCGATAGGAATTTAGCAAAAAACTCCTATGCTTCTAACATAGAAGCTCCTGTTAGATTCATTATTAAATGATAATTTATAAACTATTGACTTTTCATACCCATACCAATTATACATTTCTGTAATCAATGAAATGCTTCCTGTTTTATTATATTTAAACAGAAAACTCAATTTTTGAATGGTACAAATATCTCAAATTCCCTTAAAGTTAAATTGCATAGTTTTTATTTTCCTTCTAAAAGCTTGTTACGCAGGAAATCGAAATAATTTTAAATTTTAAATTAATTTAAATTTAATAAATAATTAAAAATGTTTAAATCATTGCTATATTACTCAGTTACACTGAGCTTCGTATCTGTACATTTCTTTAAAAACATAGTTTAACAAAATTCAAGCTTCTCATAAAAATTGATTGCTTACAATATATTCTATCTAAATCAATATTTTCAAGGCTACACCAAAAGATTTATAAAAGTGAAGCAAATTAAAGGGACAAACAAAAAATTATATTAACTGCAAAGTAAAATCCTATGGAACAATATATTTTTTCGATGAAAAAACATGAGCACTTGTATTATAAATAAAAGTAATTTTATTTATTTTGACTAACATTTCTGATTTTCAAATCAAAAATATAAAGTTGTCGTAGATTACTCTGACAACAAAAGATATTTACACAATTTGATGATTACAATAGTAATCACGAATACTCTGCTCTGAGACAGAATTACGAATGGAAAATGAATTGTCTGCATGTCAAATTCATGCAATACATATTAGGTGCAGTCACATACACACAAATAGTAAAAACAATATTAAAATATGGTGTAAACTGTGATGATTCAGTTTGAGCTAAGAAAAACAAGACACTTTAAGAAACTTTTCAAAAAGAGTTGAAATAGGTTTTCACTTACCTGATATTTTGGGTAATATGAAAACTTTTTCACTTCCATTCTATTAAACGCCAAAGTTATTACTGAAATGCATCTAATGAAAAAATATATATATTATTTAATTTTATGATTTAAGAACCACGCTTTAATGAATATTTATAGAAGAATTTTTATTGAAACATTAAACATCTCTCAGTTATCGTAGGTAAAATTTATTCGAATTAGTACTGCTCGAAAAATTCTAAAATTCTCAGCATAGATTACAGATCACACATTTTTAGCGAGTTTTAGAGATTTTATTTTTTATCATTTTTTTCAGGATTATGACTGTAAAACTAAATTTTCAAGAGTGGCTTTGGATTTTGATGCATGATATTAAATTACGAATGGTAATTAAGTTAGAGAATGGGTGAAAGTGAAGACTGAGATTCATGGTATATTCATTTTAAAATTTTTTTTACAAACTGAATGGCTTTACTTAGGTTTATTTAAATGGATAATTTAAGTACTTTAGAAGTAAATAGTTTATATAAATAACTGAATTGTTTAAAATTATAAATATGTTAAAATACCAATATAAATATTTATACCATAATTAAATACCATTTTATAGATACTTACTCTCTAGTTTCGTCTTTTTCTTTCTAAGAAAAGAAAAAAAAGGATTTTTAATTGTTTTAAACAAACACACAACAAAAGAATTTTTTCACTGAAATTTCTTCAAAGTGAACATAATAAGGAAAGATTATTCATCCATGCCAAAGTATTTAGAAATATAATTTATAATTCAACAAACATAATATTTTCAAAAATTGAATTAATGAGTCTAATTGATAATATGAAATATTTTCCTGACTTATGATGTTCATTTCATAAGCAAAGTATTCAAATATTGAGATAGAACATCCTGCTTATGATCATGCTCTAATATTTCATTAAGTTATTGTATTAATTTTTAGGATGGAATGTAATCTATTTATGAATAGTTAAATTAGAGATAAAATTCTTAATCTTTATTATTGCGTCTTTATTTTATTATTTTTTGGCGAATAATTATAATAAGAAATATTATTTCATCGTTAATTTTCATGATGAAAAAACTAACTGGCTAACTAAAAACAATGGATTTTCATCGATATTTAGTTAAATTTTTTACAAGATTTTTGAAATATTTTAAGTTAAAGAAACTTCTCAACACAAGACTAACTTGAATGAGTTTTATTTATTGATAAATTTTTCCATTTTAACTGAGTTCTGAGATAATTTCTGATGAAATTCAGTTATCAAAAAAGAAACATTATGTTTGTATGTACTAATTCAAGACTGCAAGCACAAATTATAAGAATAAAATAAAAAGAAAACTTACCGATCCTTTTCCCAGCCCCCACATCGTACAAACGCATTACCTAATTGAATATGCGTAAGTCAGTGTACCCGGTTTTTATTTTTGAAGGAAATTAATTTCGGAAACTCGAATGTTTTGTCTTGCTCTAGACACTCGGTCTCCAGTCCACCGCGGTTTTCATGTATTATAAATTTTGCAATTTAATTTCTTCTCTCATATTCACTACAATATTAGCATTCGTGTTTTGGTATTCACGCCTCACAAATTTTGCTAACTATTTGCCGCAATTTTGTCAGTTAGTTGCATTATTTGGAGAGGAAGGCACCCCGAATTCAAGACTGCATATCACACATAAAACATAAGCTGATAAATTGTACACTAGGCTGTTTGCTCCCGTATACTTTTATATATAAGAGAGGATCTTCAGTTCATGAACCTCTAGCCATGTTTTAGATACTCCGTCATCAACTTAGATGCTCCGCATATATTATAGAAGTATTTTTAAGGAGATTTGAACTCACAATATGAAATGTTTGGTTCGTCTATTTCTATTTTTATTTAAATTTGCTCTTAATTAAATAGTAGAAATATCGAAAATTTAATTACAAAGAAATACACGAGGAAATTAAAGTACTTGTGAGCTGTAAAATATATTTTACGGCTTCAGAACGCATCTATGTATAAAAAACAGATACAAAATCAGTTAAAAATTATTTTATAATTAATTTTTTTTAAACTAGAATCTGTAACCGTTGCTCTAATTGCGCCTATTTGTTCCATATGCATACACTAAGAATCAAAACAAATCTGCTTATAGGTCAGACAATTTATCTAATCAACCTATAAAAAGTTTTAAATTCATTGTTAATTTATTATTAGTATAAAGTATCTGGATGAAAAAAACTTTTAGTGTCAGTATTTGAAATATTATATGTAAAGAATTCGATTACATATAATTGGCAGTGAGAAAAACATGGAGTTTCTATGATCTTAGTGGCTCTCTAAGAGATTATTGGTGACCACAATTACAAAATGATTTATCATAAAACCCGATTTCGTCCAATAATCAACAATGTAGAGCGTTTGTGATAAATTTTGTATCGTGTATGTGGAAGTTTATAACTTTAATTTTTAATATATAAAATTTTTTTGCTTACCAAAGAGAGTAATGAAGCATATTCCTCCACGTCTACTTGGTAATCCTCCCTCCTGGAGAAAAAAAAAATGATATAAATTTTATTGAAAAGCTATACAAAACATCGAATTTATTTTTTCTTTATAAAAATAAAAGAACTAAAGTAAATAAACCTTTAAATATTAAGAATATTCATATCACTAATTAAAACCGTAACAAATATTAAATTAAATAAGAATAATTCTGATTTTAAAACTTCGAATTAAGAGATGCGTTTTAAAAATAAATAACGCCTTTTGATTTGTTTAGAAAATTTGTTTGTTGCAATGTATTTATTTATTACAAATGCCCAGAAGATTGGCTATGATGTCATTAGATTTCTAGCCTTTCAGTATCTCTGAACTTACGTCAGAGACACAAGGAAGAATGCAAAGCCGTAGCAGATTTAGTGTTAACCAGGATGCACCGCATGGAGGTTTGCTACATTACACCCCTATTTGCTGCAATTAATAAAATTGTAAAGTATAAAGATTTAAGAGGGTATTCATAAATATTTAATACAAACGTACTCTGTGAAAATGTATGTATTATTTTGAATATACGTTTTATTTTATTCAATGTACGTTTTATTTTATTCAATGTACGTTTTATTTTATTCAATGTACGTTTTATTTTATTCAAAAAAATGTGCGTTTTATTTTATTCGAAAAAAAAAAAAAAACAGCAATTGCAAATTACTTCTGGTTTATATTGCTTCCATAAAATTAACAAAGATTACACACATACTAAATTGAAAATTATTTTAAAAAGTTTCAGAAAATAGTAGTTGAAAATGAACAAATTAATCTTATGACTGCACCGATAAATAAAATAAATTTGAGCACTAAGTAGATTTTTCATTAGTGTACTTTTTATTATTCATTTATACATTTTATTGTTAATTTTTTTAGTATTTTTATGATTGAATTTTTATTTTGTAGTCATTTAAAGGATACATATTTAGCTTGTACTAAGCATTTTTATCCATTTCATATGCAAAATTTAAAAATTTGCTTTCCTAAATAAAAAATTGCTATAATACTTTTTAAAGTATAATTTATCGAACATAATTCTCATGAATTCCTTTTCTCTATCATACATATATGTTTCCCTTTCAATAATTCAGGAATGTAGAAATCAAATTTTAATTATATAATGCAAATTCATGAGATATTTCAGGTTGATTTAAATGGATTTTTATAACGTCAGTCATGTTTTACTAGTATAAAATCGCATGTAATGCAGTCCAAAATAGCATTGAAAATGAAACAGCGTATTGAATTAATTAAAACAGACGAAAAGCATATAAGAATATAAGATTGCAAAGCCTCCAAAACAATTAGATATTTATTAATGGAATGTGGCATGCAACATTCGGTTATTGCAAAAACATTTCTCATCATTTCCGCAGAAATTACACACTTAAAATATCAATAGGAAGGTTTAAAATGTTTGACAGAAGTATTGACATACTCTTAACTTCAACATTGCTTCAAGTAATATACAAGGTTAGCAAGAAATAATTTACCCACTTTAGAGGGCTCTAAAATGCGTTCTATTGATCGAAAAGAGATAAAATTTGAACTACAAAATATTGAGATGATGCGCTTCAATTTCAACACTATGCTCTAATCGGAGAATCATATTTTCTTTACATGACCGGAATGAGTCTGCCGGAATATTAATAATATGGCGCCGAATGTCGTCCATCAGATCTGATAAAGATGATGGCTTTTGATGGTAGATATTGTCCTTCAAATAACCCACAACAAAAAGTAGAAGGAGTGTTGTCCGGCGAGCGAGGAGGCCATGCTATTGGGAAATGACGGATGATAACTCTTGCTTCTGTGAAATGCTGTATTAACAATCGCTTTACACGACGATCAATATGAGGTGGTGCACCATCCTATATGAAAATGATATCTTGAAAGAATCCACGCTGTAGAAGAGTTGAGATTACAAAATCGCTCAGCATATAATTTTACCGTTGTCCTGTGACGGAACACATTTGGATTCCCTTTGAAGTTATCTCTTCAAAGAAATACTGTCCAATGATAATGGTAGCTGCAAAACCACACCATACTGTGACTTTTTTAAGATGCAAGGGTTGTTCTTGGATAAAGTATAGGGTTTTCCTCTGCCCAAATTCGATAGTTGTGGGTGTTGACTTGCCCATTGAGGCAAAAGTGGGCTTCATCACTCCACAGAATGTTCCATATCCGAGTTGTGTCAAGCACCATTCGAGCAAGGAACTGAAGTGCAAAAGTTTTATGGATTTCTAAGTCCCAGTACTGCAACAGGTGCACAGACTTTATTTTGTATGAATGAAAATGCAAAATTTGTCGTGTGATTTTTCGTACTGTTGAATACGGCATATCCAGAACACGAAAAGTAACTGGCAAACTGACACTATTATGCGGCGACAGACAGCTGGCTTCAACGAGTGTGGTCAAATTTCTGCATCATTTTGCGTAGGGCACCTAAAGACTTTGGACCTCTTCGTATCTGCTTCATACGACGAAATTCCTTTAGAGCTGAAATGGAGTTTTGTTCGTTCTGGTAGAAAAACTTCGTCAGTAGCGCTTTTTCTTGCAACGCAGGCATGACGAACAGAGAAAAATCTAATGTTCGAAAAGAATCCGCTTTCTTTTTATCCAAAGAAAAATGGTAACAGATATGCACTGTAACACAAATAATGTTCCACATTTGAAATATATGGAAATAAATGTCATTTGTTTTACAGCACCATCTATAGGGGAATCTTTGTACTGATAATTTTTAATTAATAAATGTAAAGCGCATCATCTGAATAATCTTTAGTTCAAATTTTATTTTATTTAGACCAATAGAATGCATTTTAGAGCTCTGTGAAGTGGGTAACTTATTTCTTGCTAACCTGTACATTCTCAAAATGTTTAGATATCCTACTAACTGTATAATATATAGATTTCTTGCTAAGTTGTTACGCATATATAGCATACCAATTAGTTTATGCTAAGTGAACTGTGGAGGAGCGTTTCTCATCACTCAACCGAGGAAAGTTTGCTCTACTTATTTTATACTCTCTTTATAATGATTTTTAACTCCTTTGAATAGAGTAATCTTAATCTTAGAGTAATTAATAGAGTAATCTGATCTTAAGTAATTTGAGTGTGTATGTCCTTGCACCTAATTTGCATATTCATTTTGTCGATATTGTTTTGAACGAATCTGCATGAATATAAATTTGTAAAGGCTAAAACATTATTTCAATCAATTGCTAACTATGAATATAAATTTTAATTTTTAATAGCAAGACATAGGAAGATAAAATTTCCTGTTTTTCTATTATAATTTGTGTTTTACAAATGAGCTATATTTTATTATTGATACTGCTATAATAAAATAGCTACAGATCTTTGTAGTTGATATGATTGTATGCACTTACTTGCAAGCTCTGGCACAAGTGTCAGCACATTTTTTGAAATAAAAATTGCTGATAACTTCTGTAATAAAATATCGAAATATAAAAAAGCATTGCTTACAAAGAAATTAAGAAATAATAAATGCAGGGTATTTTAAGAGAAACCCCTAACTTTGAAATTAAATAATTTGGAAATTATGATAGGAAGCTTATTAAAAGAACTGCTAGATTCTGATACAGAAATCCCAAAACTTTAATCTAAACTAATGGCGATAGATGGCACTACAGGAGTTATTACAGATTTTCATCGCGATATCTAGCCGGTGGTGTTTCAAAAAATTGAACGAGTAGAAAATGTGAAAAATGTGGTAATCAGAAATGTGGTCCCAACCATCTCCATCCTAACATCTGACAATGCAGCGATATATTTTGGAGTTATTAAACGTCTGCCGAATAAATCCATCTGCAAATTTGGGACTGAATTAAAAATTAAGCCATCCAGCTACTTCCAGAATCTTATTGAAGACGTTATACATGTTTCCGTACAAGGTTCAAAGCCGGCATGCAATACCAGTTCAAGCTAAACAACAAGGAGATGATTTCGCAGCGAGATGTTCGATATGATTGACAGTTCTGATTTCGATGTCAGCCGAATTTGGTTTACAGATGAGGCATCTGGATGGTGTTGTTAATAGACACAATAGACGATTTCGGGGATCTCTAAACCCTCATTTGTTTCAGAACGACACTTTCCAAAAACTTACAGTTTGGGCTGCCAGCCCCATCAAAGACATCTTTCAACACTTTTTTTGTGAGAAACGGTATAATCTGAGCTTGCAAAAATGTGTCGCCATTCAGCAAGCTTTGAACACTTGACTAGCCACGGCGCAATTCATGAAGATGGGCTCATCTACACAATACAAAAGATATTTTTGACTTTTTGAAAGAATACTCCGATATAAAGTTGATTATAAGCTATTCGATATTTAAGGTAAAAAGTACGGACTGGCCTCTATATTCATCTGAGCTCATTCCCTGAGACTGCTTTCTACGACACTTTGAAAAATAGTATACTGCGCATCAATCCTTCAGCACTCAACAGATTGGAGGAGGCTATTTGTAAGGCTTGTGGGTCGACTTCCACTGATACATTACAGAGAGTCACTGATAATTTCATTCTTCATTTATGACATGTATGTTGTGCGAAAGATGCTCATTTGAGCCGCTTTTGATGTGAATGCAACGAGAGTCTGGTTTGCATTATTGACTATATGCAATAGTATGGAAATGCCGCCACCTATCGGCTCAATTTGTAACTAAACTTTTGGGCTTTCTGCATAAAATTTTATATATATTTTTTTATAAATAAATAACACACTGTTGATTTTACGCTTCTATTTTCACTCCATGCTATTTATTGGGGTTGGGGAACTTTCATGAAATACTCTGTATATAGCCTCAGAAAATAGAAGCATTTTAGTCTCGAGTTGTTTTAAATATTTTATAGTTGAATAAATATTTTATACTTTTCCTTCTATAATAAAGAATACTATCACTTTTTAAAAATATTTGCAAGGGACCATAAAAATAGAGATATAAATTGAAGTAAAGCGAAAATCATAAGAACCCACTTACATTATTTTCCAATTAAATTTAATCTGAGGTGAGTGATTAACATTATGATGGATATGATAAAAACTTGATTTAAAAGCAATGTAATACTGTACTTAAAATATCAATTTTATAAATTATAAAAAAATGGTAATCATTTTCCTCCATTCTTTACCATATGGCGGCTTTTGTAAGAAATCAAAATTTAACTAATAAAATCATCTATAGTTAAATTATGAAAACATAAAGCATAATGTTGCCATCAGTAGCACACAATTGCTCAACGTTTGAGAACTCTATCATATTAGACAGTGAAGGAAAAACTAGTTACACAATCTGTTTAGAAATATGACGCTTATAAACATGAAAAGTACTAAATAAAAACTATATAAGAACGAGTAAACTTAATTTTTCAAGGAACATAATTAGAAAAAATACATTTCGGAGAAGGAGCCACAAAATCATGTGTATATACATATAAAAATTCTGATCAAAATGCAAGTCGCACCCAAAAGGGAAAATTTTCAGAAGTCAGGAAATAAATGGGTTGATCGGTCAGTTTAATTCGAGCATAAAATCGGCTCATTTTCGGAAAGATATTCTGAGATTTATTTTTCAAATATTTACTTAGACATCAGAACATTTTCAGAGCATATCAAAGAAAATTTATAACGATATAATAATAGAAATAGGATGTAAAATATATATACAGTAACTTGATAATATAACAAAGATAAATTAACATGCATCGCTATAGTTATAATAAGCGAGTTTTATTTCAGAGAACAAGTGGAATGTGTTGCATGAATATCACTTACGATAGGTACACACGCTCGCATTGGTGGTTGGATATGTGATTAAGAACGGATCAATGCATTTTGCCTCATTTAAAGATACATTCAACATGCATTCTTCTCTACATTGCTGTCAAAAAGAAACATGTATATATTAGAAAAAAGAAATTAACATTTCCATTATAGAAAAATTGACATGCATGAATTTATATGCTGGAAATTATGAAAATGCCAAATTAGATGTGAAATGAATATATGTAATTTGAAATGAATATTTCAAATAATTAGAGAGATTTGTTTATTTTGAAATTAAAGGAAATTTCAAAGCTTATTCATCCAAAAAAATCCCTAAAAAGTTTATTTATGGGAGTCTTTATTATGCAATCATAAGTAAAAGAAAGTTTCTGCATGAGTAGAAGAAAATTTAAAGTACACATTCAAGAAATTCACGAATAAAAACTAATAGCAAAAATATGCATGTTGTTGTATTTCATTCCTTGACTAATATTGTAGAAACAAATACAGGGGGCTTCAAAAGTTTTTGATTAATATATTGCACGCTTGACCTATTATTCAAGTGTCATCCTTATCATTTCGACCGAGGTTCAAAATGACGGGTTTCATTCCAAAATATCCCTAGAATTGTTTTAAAACGAGACATTGATATAACTAACCCTCATTCTTTTCTTGTTTATTCCTTTGCAACATTTGTATACAATTAGACTGTGGTGTTCTGTAATTTGTTACATTGAATATAATTCGTATAATGCGCATTCTAGTATCAACTAAAATAGAAGAAAGACTTGAGATTAGTTAATAAATCTGTTTCAAAGCCTAATAAATAATATAACTGCAGACACTGAAATAACATTTAAAGACAGAGTTGAAGAAATGATGCCATCTTTAATCTTTGTCGTATTCCTTCTTTACTCTTTTATCTTACCTGTACATAATTGGTACATGATAATCTGAGATTTGTTTCAGGGAATATATTTATTTCGCTCCGTTTTTATTTTTTTCGTGAGGACATAGGAAATATAATGCTTATTCCAACCCATCTCAACGAAATTTTTTATCATTCAAATACAATCCAGATTATTGATATTTTAAATGAAAAAGAAAGGTCTTACCGTTCGGCTTAACGGTCCGTATCCGCCACGCGCTTTCCACAATCCTATGTAATCAGTGCAATTAGTAGTGTAAGGATAAGGTAGCAATTCATTCATTGTCTGAAATAAAAAAAATAAAAAAAATGTGCTGAATTTTGAACACCCTAATTCATATTGCATACAATTTAAAAATTGATGGTTAAGAATAAATATAAATTTTTATTGAAATAAAAATAATTATAGATTAAAGATGACATCATTTCTTCAGCCCTGTCTCTAAATGCTATATCAGTATCTGCAGTTATATTATTTATTAGCATTTGAAACAGATTTATTAACTAACCTCAACTAAGAAGTCTTCCTTCGATTTTAGTTGATACTGGAATGCGCATTTATCACGAATCTTTTAATTCAACAAAATAAAAGCATCAGGAAAGTAAATATTTAATTTTGAAAGTATCCTAACTTTAATTTAACAGAGGATAAATAATTCCTTAAGGAATTATGCACCGAAAAGCGAAAAGAAAAATATAGGAAGGAAATCAGAAACGAATCAATAACAATATTAAATACTGGGTTGTTTAAATTGGTTAGGGGTATATATTTAATACTGGACTGTTATGTACTTTAAATAACAAAAAAAAACCGCTTTCTGTTTGTCCATAAACCAGAATCTGTTGAGAACATACCTACAGTTTTAAATACTTAACTGCTCTGTTGTTTGCAGAACTTGTAGCATAAAATGAAATAATGGTTTATAATGTTTCAAGTAATTGTTTTCCATTTAATAGTTATACTCTGAAACCTGAAAATACATTTTTTTTATCATATTCTGTCATATCTTCTGAATTGTACTTAATCCTGAAAGAAGCCTGATCTTTCACAGACATTTTTTTTACCTGCCTTACACACTGGCTACGAAATGGCCGATAATACATTAAATATTTATCGTTACTTCATTCTGCATCTTACACTGAGCAATTCCCCCCCCCCCCCTCTTCCCAGTTGCAGAATCATTTGACAATTAGAACAATAAAGTTGACAATAAATTACAGAACAGGAGTATATGTTCCTGTAATATTTGTGTCTATGTTATGTGAAAGGCATTTTCCTAACTGCAATTCATTTTAAATATTTAACTTTCATAGATGCTTTTGACTTCTGAATCATTCTTTACGAGAGTTAAAAGAGCATCTTTGTAATTATGAGAAGTTTTAAAAATGATATAGCATCAATATATATATATATATATATATATTGATCCTATATCATTTTTAATAATAATATATATATAATATATATTATTTATTTATATATATATATATATATATATATATATATATATATATATATATATATATATATATATATATATATATATATATAAATTATTTTCAACTTGAGTAATTGAGTAATTTATTTTAAAACATAAAATTAAATAATTTGGGCTTGTTTTTTCATAATCATAATGTCTGGAATTTTTTTAATTTTTCAATCAGAAAGAAAGAGTTTAAAATCAGGATTACTTTAACTAATACAAGTCTTCTGATTTCTGATTATGCAATTAATTACCGGATTATTTGAACTGGTATATTTATTGAACAAAATCATATTTGGGCAGCGAAATCAATCGCTTAATGTTACTAGAACTAGTGACTTTTTTATTGTTTTAATCAATTTGATTGTCTACAGATGGTACAGATTAATAGTTAATATATGTCTAATACAAGATTTTAAAATAAAATGGATATTTATACCAAAACTTACTTTTGAAATGAACAAATTATAGTTGTAGCATGGTTTTAAAGATATTCCTTTTTTAAATGGATTCATTGTAACTCTTGAGTTATGAACTGATATTTGAATGGCCGATGGCGTTGAAGTATAAAATGTATCCACTGTTTCTGTTTTCACCTTCAAAGTTACAACTGAAATAGAGAATATGTCATTTGATTTTGTTCATAAATGGGCTTTTGAGACACTTCTACACAATCTACATTATAGCTATTTCACCAACAGTCTGGTGAGATAAGACACAGTTTGCTTCTTGAACATGAAGTGAGAAAAGAAGGTTATGAGATCTATACTCTATTTTATTTTTAACCAGTATTATTCAAATCTAGTAGACAAATTCAGTCCAATGTGTATTTTAGTAATAAATAGATTTTTCTTTAATCCTGACGTATGGAATTATACTTTAGAATGTCAGAAGAAGTAGAATTACTACAACTACGTTATAACTATCCTTGTTAATTAATTAACTTTCTATAAATTTCTTTAATTTTGCTTATTTAAAATTGATATATTATTTAGAAATTTTTGGAATCAATCGGAAACCTGCTTTAGTTGATGTTTGCTTACTTCTGCAAAATTTTTCCCCAAAACATTGCTGTAAATCTTCTCTCTCTTTCCTATATATTCTTCCGTTATGCAATTTATTCCAAATGTGATTAATTTCATAATTAATCCGTAATTGTGATTAATTCCAAAACAATAAGAAGACAAATTTCTAAATATAAAAACAGTTTCTATCCGAGTTCTAAGTAAATTGCAAATGTAATCAAAGTTGGTTGTAATTGAATTAATAATTGTACATGAGAAAAAGATGATTCAACAGCTTAAATATGGATTTAAAATAAAAGAAATCTAATATATTTCATGATAAATTAAATTTAAAGCAGCAAAATTTATAAAACATCGCATAATTAATTGCTAGTAAATTTAATCTTTAATGTATTTTGGAATCTACACTAAATTTTTCGAAGCCAATTTTTGTAGTACAAAAATGAAATGATACTTACAAGATTTAGACAATGTAGTATAGGGTTCCAGATCAGGCTTTCCCAAGAAACTATTAATCGCATAGCAATTATTGGGCAGACCCATGGTGTCTATCACCCCAATCCATGTTGTTTGATTCCTTTCGGTCGATTTTTTTTTCAAAAAATTAAAAAAAAGTGTTAAAAATAAAATTTTTGATATAAATACAAAGCTGATACAAAAAATTATCCTTTATAAATTTCGAACAAGCGGTAAATAAAGCTAATGATTAAATTAAATTGTTGCATGGTCCCTGCCTGTGCATGCATTTAATCCTGCAATCCTCTCAGATCCCCTGGAAGAAAAAGGTATGAAACTGAGATCAACTACTGATATATCGTGCCGGCGTCCTGGCGTGGAGGTAGCGCGTCTTCCCCGTCATCTGGGCGTCCTGGGTTCGAGTCCCATGGTTTTTCTTCTACTGTGTTCTATCTGTGAGGTGTGTGCATGTGCCCCCCTGTAAAAGTGGGGGGGGGCAAATGTGATACGTGAAGTAGCTAAGTCATACTCTTGGCCCTAGTTGACGCTACTGAGAAAAACAAGAGATGCTCACTCGGTTTAAATGTCAGCGGACTTGTAAAGTGTGGTAAGTCACAGCAACTAACGTATCGTATTTAACATTTCAATAGTGAATTTTCAAGGGATTCAGAAAGATGGTGAGAAGATCCCTCGTGCAGGAAGAATGTTCCAAGATCTCTAAATATGAATGATTAGTGGTTGCAAGGCTGGGTTGGCCTACGATATACAACAATAACGATTTAACAGCCTCAGTGGTCTTGGTTCGGATAATGCATTTCATTACCTTTCGTGAGGAGAGCCTTTGACTAAATTTGCTTTCTTCAGTAGCTTCACATCAAAGAAAAAGAATGGCAACTGATATTTTATTGGTACACATTGCTAGTTATGCCTTACATTATAAGAATTAATTTTCACCCACCAGAACAAAATTTCTTAAAATATATGGTATGATTGGCACTAAAGGTAAGTACTTTGCGATAAGCTTGCCAAGTTGGCGAGCTCCTGTTCTAGGGTTGTACTTTTTATAACTGTGCCGGTCATAATCCACCAGAATTATAATAGAAGAATAAATTCCATGCTATAAGTAGAGGTGGTATTGATGCCTCTTCTCGTATTTTGGTAAACCGCTTTTTATAATTAATATAGTATCCATTTTTTTAACTACACCATAATTTTTGGTTCTTAATTATCGTATTAAGAGCTATTAGAGTTAACAAATCTTCATCAAATTTCGATGAAATGACTTTTTTGGTTATGTCATCGTACATTAATTAAAAATTTATAAAAATAACATTCAATTTTTACTATTAAACTAGATTTATCTTTAAGTGAGCAAGAATTTATAAAAAAGTATTCTTCTAGAAGAACACTTAAGTTACATCCGCCGACAAAATAAGTCCCTATACATCTAAAATAGTGAATAAAAAAAGTAACCTTACTAATAATTTGACAACTTGAAAACTGCAACTTACGCACAGATTCTGTAACTTCCGGCAGGATGCCTCAGCCGGCAGGACACTATCAAGTTTTCAGACTGGACGCCCATTTCTCTGAATTCTGTTCTAGTCATATTTGGCAAAGCGTACGGTATTACAGCTGGAATCTGCGCAAGAGTAACAAATTTGTACTGCAAAGCAACTACATTTCAATTTAAAAACGTTACTAAATATAGAATAAAAGAAAATATTCATGATTAATGCAGGCTTGCTGGCACACATCAAGTGAGTTGCATATTTTACATGTAATAAATAAAAGAACATTCCTTCAATGTATAAGACAAATGAAGCAATTTGTTTTCAGGTGGTATATGTAGATTATGTTTGTCACATGACTGTGATATCACGTGAATAATATTACTATGCATAGTTTCAAAGCCGGTCATGGTTCACAATGAAAGATTTAGTTTGTGTGATTTTTCATAATTTCAGATAAACGTTCTCCATAAAATTTATATAAAATATTTAAAACAAATATCAAAGAATTCTTTCGGTGGTCACTGACTATTTTTCAAAAGACCATAAGTAGATGCATTACACTTGCTAGTGAAAGGGTCAGCATGGCTAAGCAGAATAAAATCTGACATTATTTAACACGTTTGTAAATGCTGCAACACTCATTTTTATCGCTATGCAAGATGAAATGAATTTTATAACTTTCTCATTTATAAGTCACATTATCATGCATACAATTATATATAGTTTTATTTTATTTATTTACTTTTTTAAAAATTAGTAGCTCTGGAAACTAATGGCTCTTTGGTTTGTTGAGTATTCTTATTTTGTTTTTTCTTTTATTCTACTGCCTACGAAATGAATACTCATATTAAATATTGAATGAAGCTTGCATACGAAATTTCACCAAAGTATGTCGATAATGCAACATTTGCTTGATAATATTTAATATTTTCGGCATTTAATTTAAAGCTTTATTGATTCAACTAAATAGTGAATAATAAATAGACCTTAACGACGACAGGGAAGTAATAATCTTTTGATTACTTCGATTACTCATATAACCTATTTTATTAGTACAAAATGTAAAAATGTAATAAAAAATGTGCACATTTTTTTAAAAGTAAATATTTCATAAAGAGTTTATATTAATCAATCTTTTTACTTTGCATGCTTATTCTGAGTGATATATTCTGAATGCTGAATAAATGAACAACTGTTTGTTATATAAGTAATTTTTCGATAATTATTTATTTATTAAATAGCCAAATTATATTATTATTACACCCAAATAGTATAATTATTTATTTATAAACTTAAAATTCGAAACTTTCTTCGATCAAGTATATTCTTAATATATATTATCTCTGAAGATCTTAATAATTAATCTACTAGGTTGATTAATTATTGTTCTATAAATTGATAGATTAGTGATTTGTTCTATACAACAAGAATTTTCCAAACTTTACTTTACTGATGTGGACATAAGTGAATTTTGAACCGTTTAATTGCAACTTCTTTGATTTTCTAAAGCTTTTCTGAATACATTCATCAATATATTAATATTATTATGTTAAAAAATGTATCAATATATTTTACTTACAATCTACTATTTATTCAATGGAATTGTTGTAACATTTTAGAATAAAAGTCTTGCACACATTTTCAATTAATAATATCAAGTATCACTGAATTGTTTATCCGTGATTTAATTTGGAAGAATTAAAATGTTTCTGTTTATAAATCTTATTTTGCCTTTCACAAGTAGATTGTGTGATGGTAATATTATAAGCCGGATAACAACTTCCGGAGAAGAGAGTACTCTTTTGTCTAGTGGTTATGTTACTCGGCTATGAACCCAAACGTTGCGAGTTCGAACCTCAACCCGCACATTGGTGACCCTGGTTCTGAACAACCGCAACCTTCATTCTGCTGTCGTGGCTCCATCTACCGGCAGCAACCACTCACACACACTCGCCGTCGCCCGCCATAACACTTGGTGCGATAATCGCATTCGTCGCTCGCTCACTCTACCGACTCACTGGTGGGGGACTGTTGTGGTGGTAATATTATAAGCCAGATAACAACTTCCGGAGAAGAGAGTACTCTTTTGTCTAGTGGTTATGTTACTCGGCTATGAACCCAAACGTTGCGAGTTCGAACCTCAACCCGCACATTGGTGACCCTGGTTCTGAACAACCGCAACCTTCATTCTGCTGTCGTGGCTCCATCTACCGGCAGCAACCACTCACACACACTCGCCGTCGCCCGCCATAACACTTGGTGCGATAATCGCATTCGTCGCTCGCTCACTCTACCGACTCACTGGTGGGGGACTGTTGTGGTGGTAATATTATAAGCCAGATAACAACTTCCGGAGAAGAGAGTACTCTTTTGTCTAGTGGTTATGTTACTCGGCTATGAACCCAAACGTTGCGAGTTCGAGCCTCAACCCACACAATTGTAAATGATGTGTTGAATAATGAAGTGATATGAAGAATGAAGTAAAGATCAACTCGTTAAGTTGGCTAACTATTGCACACTGACTAACTTCTGAACTTCAAGTAGCAGATACATCCTTAAACATAACATTTTATTTGTCGCCAAAAATATACTATATATTTAGAAGGATATATGTTTTACATGGAAGTTAAAACAAGAAATAAATGGTCAGAATAAACTATATTATGCAATTATATAATGAAATGCTTATAGAAAAAGTTGGTACAAAGACGCTGATAGCTGACGTGAAATATCTCGAGGGAAGAAGAATTGTTGAGCATGAGTTCTGACTGTTAATTTCTCAAAAGCAAAACTGTACAGAATGGTTGATTAGAATTTAATTCATGTACGAATCATCTACGAAAAATGATATAAATGTATTATTTCAGCGATATAGTTTTACTCACGGGTAGAGATGCAAATGAAAATTTTTATTACTAAAAATATTTCAAATACTTACAACAATGTCGCTATCATACTGGTAATTTCTGTCGCAGAAATAAAAATATTCATTGCAGAATGCAGAGTAATTCTTGTATGGAGAACATTTTTCCGGAAAACGGCGACAAAATGATTTTGCTGAAAGACTGTAAAAAATTTAACTATTGACGTCAATCAACAATGTATTACATTTTGTAAAAAAGATTAACTGATTGATGTTCTTTCAACAATATAGAATATTTTGTAGAAAAATTAACTGAATAATGTCATTCAACAAGATATTATATTTTGTAAAAAATTAAATGATTGATGTAATTCAACAAAATATTATATTTTGTAAAATGTTTAATGCTTGTTATCATTCAACAAGAAATTATATCTTGTAAAAATTTTAACTGATTGATGTCAATTAACAAAATATTATATATAAAAAATTATCTGATTCAATGAATTTAGAAAGTTTTACTTTTTTTTAATCATTACTTCGTTTAACAAAATATCATCTTATTTAATAAACTTTAATACAAAATTAAATTTTTAATAAAAATATTTTTATTCTAGAACATGCCCGTAGATTAAACGTTATTGGCAATTTCAGTATGTAAGGATGAATTCTTGTTTAGATACAGTAGGCAAAATGTTCATTCTCATCTTATCATCACCGCTTCGGACAAATTCAATACTTGGAGCATAAACATTCGAAATTTTCGAATGAACATTTCGAAGAACATATTTAATTTGATAAAACTTACTTAAATAAAATTTTAAATCGTTAATAAAGTTTTGCAAATACCATTTTATCTGTAGACGATGTACCTAGGAATAAGGCTATGCATTTAGATATTGTACTTGCAATTAAAAAATTTATTAGTATTTCACTACAAGAAATTAGCCCTTAGAAGAATTTTCATTTATATTATAATATTTGTGCTATGTGTGTTAATGAGAGAATGAATTATATATGTACCATAAGAATGAAAGAACTATGTATACTGAGTGAAGGAAATATTATAAGAATGAAAGAACTATGTATACTGAGTGAAAGAAATATTATAAGAATGAAGTAACTATGTATACTATAAGAGTGAATAAACTATATATACTATAAGAGTGAATGAAATATGCATAAAAATGTATGAACTATATACAGTATAAGAGTGAATGAACTATAAATACTAAAAAAGTGAATAAACTTATTACAAATTTCAGCTACAAAAGTAATTTGTATTTATATGGCAATACTTACACAATAGTATACACAATAGTACTATAAGTGTAAATGTATTGTATATACTATAAGAGTGGTAAAGCATGTATATTATAAGAATGAATGAACATTATATACTATAAGTGCGAATGAACTTATACTAAAAAATGAATTATAAATACTATGCAAATGAATAAACTTATTACCAATTTGAGCAACAAACGAAAGTTCAGTATGTCCAAATAAGTTCAACAATGAATAAAAGCTGGTTGGATATTTGAGAGAATTCTTCTTACAAGTTAACAAAATTTATTAATAATGGCTAAGTGTAACTAGTTGGAGAACAATTCTATCCATAAACAGAATACATTATGTATTAAAGACGAACAAAAGAACAATTATCATTCTTACCCATTATAATCACAAATTGTGACTGCAGGTATCTCTATTTTCTCCGGATAATCGACAACGACGTCCATGACCGTCGGATACTCCCAGTAAACCATCAAGAAAGAAATTGTGTAGAACAAAAACCCGCTGATACAGAATAGAAACACACTCACTCTTAAAACTTTCGATAATCTGTGTGCTTCCAATATTTCTGGTACTCCGGTCACGACAGATCTCTTCACGACAATTTTCATTCCCTTTCTCCAATTCATCTTTACTGGATTTTTATGATTTATGTACGCATTATGTATAAAAAAAATTCAAATTTTTCATGCCAATATTTTTATACTGAAAAAGATTAAATAGTTTATTTTTAATCCACAATAAAATATCCATTAAAGAAATGTAAAAAATATGTTGTGACTAATGTATTAAGATTTAACTTGCGTCAAGTCCTCACTATGCATTTTCCAAGCACACGAATGTAAGGTACTTACAAATTTCTAATCCGTCTATATTAAAATTAAATTCCATCACCCAAAGCCATTCATTAGAAATATGTAACTAAGCGGAGGATAATTAATTATTTTCCGTTTAATTAATTAAGCTGAAAAATGCAATTAAGTTTAATTCTATACAGATTTTTCCTATTCAAACTGTAATTTTAGCTTTTATAAACAAATATATATAAAGCTTATTTCCCAACAAGAAAAATATTTTCCCGTTCGCTTTTCTTTTCATTTAAGTTAATAAATAATTTATTATTAAGTCAACAGTTTTGTTTCCGTGGGAGAGAAATTAGGTGAAATTAATTACTTGGAGGAAATAATTTTGAATAAAAAAAAACCATATTTTTGTTTAAAAAATATTTTTAAATGCTTATTCAAGCATATCATCGCAACAAATTTTAAGTATGCATAGTTTGATAAATATAAATATCAGAGTTTTTCGTAAAATTTTTCTTTGGAAAATGTAGTACAAAGAAATTAATACAAATTATGTTATTGTTGTAAAACGTATATTAACTATTGTTAACAATATAAAAAAACCAGAAAGCAAATGTTCAGATATTATTCATTGAAGTTATTAAAATTATTTTAATTTTACTGATGCTTATGGTGCTTTTGAAAACATTACAAAATGCAATGAGAAGAACTCCAAAAGCAATTAATTTTTTTCAAAATTAAAATAGTTCTAGATAATTCATTTGGAAATTAAAATAAATCATCATTTATTCAATTTTAGAATTTTGATTTCTCTAAATATCCGAAATCTTACCTTAATGAAGTGAATATTACTTAAAAAGAAAAATAAAGTTTGATCTGAAACAGAAAGAATTGATCAAGGATCTAATTATTAGAATTTTTTATCATAAAACCAAACCACCGGCATCATCACATATTGTAAAATCATGAAATGCACAAAACAGCCTATAAAGTAAATAAAATGAATAAATTCTTTTAGAAGTTAAAAAATAAAAAAAGTAAAGCTAAAGAATCGTTTTTTATATTTAGTTTTTAAAAATACTCCTGGCATATGAGCGGACAAAATTTTTTTGGTATCATTTCACAAAAAAAAAAAAAAAAAAAAAAAAAAAGACTTGAACCTTTTAGTCGCATTTGTGTTTTACGATTTTGTAAAAGTTCTAAGCGACTATTCGTTTAGTGGGAAATATTTTTTTTCTCTTACTTTAGTAGAGAAGTGCATTCAAAATAGAAATATCACAGTTGCATCTAGATTTGTCAAAACGGAATCTTGCTTTTAGTGTAAATGGAAAATCAATCCAATCTTTTATTGCAGGAAGTGTAAAATAAGAAAAAAAATTAATAGCATTCTGTTTATTTGGGTGTTTTTTTAGTGCTTCGCATCATTTATTTTGATGGGATAGAGCAGAAAACATTTTTATTTATGTAAATAGCAATGACTGAACGTTCTTAAACTGCAGTAGTTTAATACTTTTTTATTGTGACTCGGCCTTTGCTCGAATTCTATTGTATTTTTCATAGCTTAAAGAATTATAAATCTTCTAAAGGAGAATAAAATAATAGTAATTTTTAGCGTTCTGATTATGCATTTATTTAATATTATTATAAGATAATGCGTTAATATTTTAAATGTGTAACCATTGGTAATTAACAGCTTGTTATAAATTATATAGACTAATTAATTTTTTATTTAAGTGTCTTTTAATTTCTGAAATAAATGTGTATGAAGAGACCAAAAGTTATTCATTAGTCGAAGGGCGCGCTGCATTTGAGATATTGTCTCTCACCAACATTTTGAGTAGATGTTAATGTAATTTTAAAAATGTAATGAAGAACGGGAATATTTGCACTCAGTTTTTGTTAAGAACACAATTGTGGTATGAAGATATTTGACAACTCTGAGTTATTGAGATAAATAGAAACCTTTGAAAGGAAAATACTAAGCCTTCATTATTAGGTGAAATTTTTATTGCGTCCTCATAAGAGTTTTTCCATTTCATTAATGTATATATCTGTATTAAGTGAATCATAAAATATAAAAGTAAAAATAGATTAATAATAAATACCTAAATATTAAGCAAATTACAAATCTCCCTTCCCCCAAAAAATCTTCAATGCAATTTAAATAAGACTTTATCTGCCAGTTTTAAGGAACGGTAACAATAATGAATTTTATGTGATCAAAAAGTGATAAGAAATACATGAAGTAAAATTTAATATCTAAAAATTATTAAAACTTTAATATTAGAATTAAAACTATTTTATCAAATCATTTATAAGATAATATTGAATAATTATTTCTCCACACAAAAGAGCTTATCATTTAGTAACTTCACCAGGAAGGGTGAATATAAAATTTAAACTGGTGTTGGCCGCTGTATTGATCACCCGAAGTGACCAATCGTTTTTGTAGGCGTGGTTTTAGCTTTGACCATGAACTGAGGAGTTGCAGATTGGAGTTCAAATCTCGCTAATCATTTTTTGTATACTGGGACTTGGTACATCTTAATTTGTCATGCCAAATGCCATACCATTGGCATGGCATGGACGTTTAGTTAAGAAAGTGCCATTTTAGTTGATGTTCTGTACATTTCACCAAAATTAAAGTTATAATAATTCACCAAATTTATTATTACGGAAAATAAATCTAACAACACTTTCCCAGAAACATGTTTTGCTTCAAAGCCTTAGCGAAGTTTTTCCTTTTTTTTTAAAGAAGGCACGAGATAAAAAAAAAAAAAAGTACTTTGATGATGAGCTGTATATTTCTTTATACCTTCTATTAGACAGATGTGTTCTTATTGTGAAATGTAATTTCATTTCTAATTAATTTTATTTATTTTTGAAAAATTGTATTGACTATGAGATTCATAGCTATAATATACACAATAAAAATAACAGAAATCTATGAAAGAACGAATAAAATAAAAACTTAAAAGTTATTCAGAATAATTAATAACGAAATGATAAAGGATAAATGCATCCTTTATCATTAACTTTATATCCTTTATAATATAATAATTATTATATTATAAAGGATATTATATTAAAATATTATCCTTTATAAAGGATAAATGTATTCCAAGAAGATAAATGCATTTCTTTATGAATAAAAGTAGATTATATGGAGTTTCCCTTAAAAAATTTGGTTTTCTCTTTAACTCCATGATTCTTTAACTGTGACCAGTTCCTTACGTCAGTGTAAATATCATTTCTGTCACTATGCCCTTTCAATAAAAAAGCAACATTAATCGATACAAACATTCATCGTACATGTGTGCTTGATTAAGATGAAAACTCTCATCAGTGAATTAAATTTAATTTTAGAAGTTCTTGAAGATAAAAAGTATATCAGAATGAAATTTTTTTTTAAGCTAAAGAAAATTTCGTATGTTACAATAAAAATATCTGAGGAATTTAAGCATTTTTCACTTTAATCTTCATAAAAATTAATATTCTTCTTAAAAAATAATGAATAAAATTCGACTTTTGGGTTTAATAATTAAATTGAACAATTAGTCAGCTTTGATAGAAATATCAAAATGTTGAACTGTTTCAAACACTCCACACACTCAAAAATCGAGATCACATTTTTACAAATCATAATAAATAATAATTATTTTGTAAGCATTATGTTCATATTCTCATATATTCATTTCATTCATATATACAGATGCATTCCGTTTAAATTGAGGTCATACAGTTTTTTTTTTAAGTGTATCAATCCACATGCACGAAATTTCCATATAATACAAAAAATTCACCCTAATTCAAAGCAATGAAAATAGATTTTAGAGATAAACATATAATTTTCTACAATTTTGAGAAATCATGGCTTTTATTCAAATAAATACGTTGAAAGTAGTTAATATTCAAAGAAATTTTATTAATTACCGTGTTTTAATTGTACAAAAACTACAAACCCTCTGAAAAGATAATAACTATGTTAAATCTATACTTATATAAATCTCAATGTATGTGTGTGTGTGTGTGTGTGTTGGCGCTCTACAGGACAGACCGTTCGACCGACAGCTACCAAATTTGGCACATGCATACCTTGGAGGTCGGGAATGTGCACCTGGAGTCCCTTTTTGAATTTGTAATTATTTTAATTATTAATTCAAAACTAACTTTCCAGCAAAAAAGATCTTCATTTCCCCACCGCCAGATGAGTAAGGCTTCAGTTTTTTCCCCCGTGCTAAAGAGGATAGGCTTAATAAATTTTCGGCCGTTTATTTCAAACGATTCTGTTTATTTTCTTTATGTTTGATGCACTTAAAATAAACATTGTTAATTAATCGATCTCTCAGATTAATTCTGAAGTTATTTTGAATAAAAATAAAACATAATAAAGGAAATTAAAAATTTCTAATTTGCATAGCGTTAGCCCAACTGGAGTAGAAAATTCAAGCATTTGTGTTACCATAATTGGAGTTGAAAATTCACGCATGCGCATTGTGTTCTGATTGTTGACAACTATACGGACTTGGTTTTGAAGGCTTAACACTTTACCGACCGGCCGTCGATTAATCGACGATTTGTTCTCAGCGCTTACCAACCGGCCGTCGATTAATCGACGTTTTGTTCTCAGCGCTTACCAACCGGTCGTCGATTATTCGACGTTTGCTCCCCAGCGCTTACCGACCGGTCGTCGATTAATCGACTTTTGACCGATCTGTGGTGACTACGTTTTCCACCAATTCAGCATGCCCTGAAAAAAATTCAGCTGTCGTTTTCAAAAATTCAGCTGAGCGGACGGTGAAATGGCATAGTATGTTCGAACCGCTACCGGTCGGTAAAGTGTTAATATGTTTTCGATCGATTATTTCAAACGATTCTATTTATTTTTTTAGTGTTTGATGCATTTAAAACTAAACATTGTTAATGAATCTATCTGTTCATGATGAATCTGAAAAAAATTTGTTGAAAACTTCTTGAGATATTATATAAATTAAGAAAAATATTTTTTAGTGCCCATAAGGTTTAAATACTCAGCGACTCTGTTTTCAGTACTCATATTTTTTAAAAAATGCTTCGTTTCAGTAAAACAAATATTATTATATTAATTGCAGTTTAATCATTTCCATTTTAATTTAAAGCATAAATTCTACGGGAGCTAAAAGAAAATTAGAGAGATACATATTACGTTATGGCTAAAGGCCTTTATAATATTATGAATGAATTATATGACTATTAAAATTTGAAGTTTTATAATATTTTAATGAAGAAGCAATTAAAATGGGAGTTCCATAAAATATTTAATTATTAAAATTTTAACGTGCATCAAGATTGGCGAACCGGCTGGTCGCCAAACGCGGCTAATTTAAAATTAAAAAAAATCGAAAATAGCAAGTGAAAATGGTACGTCTTCAAGTAATAATTTATATTGCCACATTGTGAAGAACTCACTAATTATTTTAAATAACCAACATAATACGGAATTTTCGATCAAGTGTGAAGGTTCCTTCGGTTAATATATATATATATTGTCAGCATACATAATAAAGTTTTCAGAATGCAGAAACAAATTTGATAGAAATATGATAAAAGAAAACAGATGTCATTTCAGATTTCTTTGAACAGAATCTTTAATTAAATTTAACAAATACACACTATATTTAAACTTTAAAAATTAACAATAATTTAAATAAATTTAATATAACTGATTTAAAACAGAAATTACAAACAATTGTGGTAAGAGTTATTTTTAATATATCAACAGTATTCTCTTAGTGCAAATTAAGTATTGCTTACATAATATTTGTCTTTTGCGATAATTACCCTTTTAATTGCCCTTCTGCAGAAATTATGATGAATTTCTGCAGAAATTATTACTAAACTACAAATTCTTACTACTCTAAAAATCATGTTAACATATGAGCATTGTTTCCTGTTTGTATTATAACAATTATTGTACCAAATTCTCGCATTTAATAAATTTATCAACATCATTTTTGAATTGATTGAAGTGCACATATTAATGAATTGAAATGAATGGAAAAATATATTTAGGAGCAAAAATATTTTGTTATGCAACACATGTTAATTCCACATAAGATAAGATTTGGCGATTTCTGATACTAGTTTTACCGTGAAATGCCTGATTTTTAGCGCGTTTATATGCCTGATTTTGTATCTCTGAAATTGCACAGAATAACAGGTATTGCAGGTAAATACATTAAACAGGTATTGAAAGAATTTATTAAAGAATTCCTCGTCTTTTCAAAAGTTGAAAAATCTGTTTCCTGGAAATAAAATAGCCTAGGGCTGAGACAATAATAACGAGACAATCAAATTCTAAGGAGTGTTAACTAAAATGTTTGCTCTGCTATTTTATATGTGATTTTAAGAAAAGATGGTCTTAACAAATAGCAAAGGAGAGAGAAGAAGAATGGATATTGTTTAGAAAATATTCTAATATGCTATATTCAAGTCTCAAAAAATGTCAGTGAGAGAAGAAAACGGCATTGACTTGTAAAGAATTACGAGAGCAGTCAATCACTGAAGAACTGACACTTGCTGTATCTATGAATCACAACGAGACTGAAAAGGCGCTGATGGCTATAAAAATAAAAACAATTCAACAAATTAAAAAAATACTTTTAATATCTAAAATGAGCAAAGTAAATAAATAATCTCTTAAGAAAGCGTTGATGATACAATATAAAAAGATACTAATGCAAGTAGAATTATATATATTTTCGTATCAATGCTCAACATTAAAAAAGAGAAAGCTCAATGTTATTTAAGAGAAAACTGAATTATTCTCTCTAAGATATTCCTTAAATTTAAGTTAAGATTTGTTAGAGGCTACGCAATGATTATACAAGCATTTAGAAGAAATATTACAGTTATAAATGGCTTTCGAAAAAAAGGCACACTTTGTAATTAGTATTCAAATGAAATTGAGAAGTATTCCAGCATTTATATTTTAAACTAACGTTTCAAAATATAAGTAATAGTAATGTCGATATCTTTCATAGTTTTTGTATAACGCTAAAAGTAACTGATATTGTAAATTAAACCACCAAAAAATGTATAGCAAAATCACAACCTAGCTGCCACAATATGCTAAAGACCTATCCCTATGCGATTTGTTCATGAAACATCGCATATTATAAACAAAGAAACGAAAATTGAAATCCTAGATACAAGTTGAACAAAATAGAATTACCAACAGTTGATCCAGTTTTAAAGTTTAAACATGCCATTCATTCTGGCATTGTTTAATGGGAAATATGCAATGCGACATATCAACAACAAAATGAGATGTCACATCTGTGGTCTTATATCAATAGATTTAAATAATTAAATAAGATAAGAATGTTCCAGAAAACCCTGATACACTGATATTCGGTAAAGCAGTTTTGCATATACACATCTTACTTTTTGAAATCTGTTCTTTATTTATTGCATAAAAATCCTACTTGGAACTGGCGTCTTTGGATCCCACTAATAAACCGTAAAAGAGTAAAGAAAATCTAGTATTATATATTTTGAAATAAATTTACACTTTGGATAGTAATAATTTATAAATACATAATATGAATTATTTAATTTTATGTTTAATATAAAATAAGTAGTTCTAAAGTCAATAACAATGGATTTAAATTGAAAACAAAGGAAATATATTTTTTTAACTCTCCAATGTGCGACTAAGCTAAACGTTATCAGAGAAACGATGGAAAGCTGACCCCTGTCAGCATCTTCTAGCTTGCAGCCAATGCCATTTGACAACAGCCATCTGTTACTGTGTGAAACTAGAGTATTCGTCGAAACTTTCCATTCGGGACAATATGTGGATCATGGCTCTGCAAAACATACCAAATTCTAATCCAAGCTGTAAGTAAGAAGCCTCAAGGTCGAAACTCTACCAAAAGAAAGCTCCTGTATGGTAGCAGGATGATTTTGTATAGCAAAATGATTTTGATGGAAAACAAGAGCATTTTAGACTGGAAATTCAAAACAAGAAAATTCTAAATGTTCTGAAAAAAAATCATCATTAAAAATTTCTCCATGCTATACTCCCACTATATGTGTGACGTATTTGTATTTTTAGAATGATCCAATCTTTACTCTATCGATATCACTCTTTCAATAATGCATCTATAATAAATATTAAACTCACTATTATTGAAATTAATAAAAAATGGTTATAATAATTTATGATATTTCTAATTTTTATTTCAACAGATAGACAAATGTATAAAAAAAAGTCCTTTCCCAATGCTCAGAATGGCTTAGTGGATAATGAAGTTTACGTAATTAATGACAGTTTTAGGCAGTATACTCATTACGAAGCTACGAAATGTAGAATTCATTTAAAAAATAGTTATTTCTTCCCAACAATATGAAAATAACCTAAAGATTTTTAATCATTTATAATGGATTGCTATATAAAGAAATGAGGTAATCTTTCCAAATTTAATAAAAGATTGCAACATATCATGTTGGAAAGTTTGGAATTTGTCTATCTTGCTTGACCTACAGTTAAATGCTAATTTTTTACAATCATGATTAACTGTGATTCAATTGATATTATAAAATATTCTTACTCCCTCATGATCAGTATATATACTTATTTATTTTAAATCTTATTAAATATCAGATAATAACCTAGTATTATTATAGTTCTATACTGTAAAACCATTTTTGTTTTACAGCATTACAAAATACATGATTAGTCTTTCCGTTTACACCCGTGTTCTGATCATGGATCCTCATTTGTATGAAAATATTATTCAGTATACTTAAAGGACAAGACGAGGGAATTTATTAAGGATTTACAACGGATAATTGTTTTCTATTTTGTTGTAACAAACAGTTTAAAATCCAGCAAAAATATTTTATAAAGTGCAGCTCAAAGTATAAATGCACTCGAAACGATAATAGTAAACATTCCAAAATTTGATAAGTGATCGCAATGTGTTTTTAGGTGAAGTACGGAAATTGCACCTATAAGCATTCCGTGTCTCTCAAAGCGTGATTCTCTATGATCTACTATTCCAAGTAACATAGTCAGTGGTTCCAAGTAGCATAGCTGAGTTAGAGTCAGGAGTTCTATTTATCAACAGATGAGTACGTATTAATATCGCATTTTCGCATGAAGTAATCAAATGAGTCACAATATAACAATTTTAGATAAAAACGTGACTCTTTCCATTGAAATACTGTCTTATAAAGATTGAAAAATCTCTGTTTTTGCAAGCAAAACTCTATGAAGAAATTTGTTACAATTTCATAAAATCAAATTCAGAACTTTTGAATGTGTGCAAGTGTCAAGATATTATGCTCATAATCTTCTACGATTGAAAAAAATAAAGAATTTCGAAACACATTTATTTTCAATTTATACTGATCCTTTCACTTCTCTTTTCGCTCTGGGAACTTCAAATCATCTTGATTAAAAGAGTATATGTAAGGATAGTGCCAGCTAAAATCAGAATATCACTTCGTTTAAAATGAATAATGTCACAACCTGTCAGGACAAAAATGGATCTATCATTTATATGTTTCTCGAAATCAATTTCATCTTCTTTGCCCTCAACAAGAACCTTTTGGTGAATTTTCGTACGGAATTCCTTATTGAATGTCTCCAACTCAATTGGTATGCCCCCAGCCGTCCATAAGCACATTAATAGAGATGATATATTTGCTAAAAATATGCATAGAATGCGATCATTATAAAGTCGCCGTATTTATCTGAACGTAGAATCTGTCCCACTACTGTGCAACAACCACAGAAATTTGCAGCACATGCAAGAAATGACGGGAAATAGAATACATTTTGCATGGAAAGCAATGCTTCATCAATTCTCTGTCTTCTTTTAATGATGTCTGCTTGGAATGAAAGTGTGAAATTTTGAGGAGTCTTATTTTTCACCTCAAACGTTAGACAACGAAGGATGTAACAAACATGTTGGCATAAAGAACAAAACAAGAAATCTATTAAAATCAGAGATAAAGGATATACTGTATGGATAAGTGTATTTTTTAAAAAGATTATTAACATCTGTACATATATATTAGTGATGATAAAACCATGCGCCATACGAGTTGCTATCCATTCTCTGTTCGGGGAAACTGTAAGGAATGTACCGATAATAAGAGGTGTACTGCAAATAAAGTATAGTAAGAGTTTTACATTCTTCGTCATTTTGTAAGGATGGATTTCATGAAGAGTGTGAAGTAGATTAGAAAGTTGTTTCCTTCGACATTTCATTGCAAACCATGTGAGTATGATCAAAATGTACGTGGAAAGATGAATCAATGCTCTGTAGTATGTTGAATTGCTGTTATGACGGATTGCTGTTACTGAAACATCGACTGTTACTAATACAAGAAAACAGAAATGCACATGGATAAGCCAGCGGCATCGGAACTTAGTCGAATCTTCCAATAGACCTGTCCTAAAAAGTATTTTAAGAAGAAAATTTGGCTCTGTAGAATATATCGCGTGCCATTCTGATTTCTTTTTCATGCTTCTTGAAAGTTTTTGATTTTCAAATGTGTCTCTATCCATCAATATGGGAAAACTGAATTCAATGGTTTACATTTAAAATTTTAATTTAATCCTTAATACCAATTATCACAGTTGAAGTTCAAATTTTTTGCAACAATTTCATTATTAATTGACCTTTTCTAATGATACGATCTTCATTTCTAAGTTAGACGACAACGCATACTATCGACTTTTTCTCTGATCATTCTCAAGATCAGAGATTGAAATGAGAAATCCAATGAATTTTTATGAATGAAATTGCCTAATATGTTATTGATTTTTGAAAGACAATTTCTGTCTTGCTATTTGAATTATTCTGAAATTTCATTAATCCTCAGTTCACAGATATAAATATTATTAGGGATACAATAGATTCAAATTCTATGACACATCAGAGCATTTCATTCGCTGTATATAGCATTGATTGCAGATCGTTGAGATATTATTCGTTTAAAAACTAATATTACATTCAGATTTCTTTACATAGGCATTAATTTATACAGGAAAATGAAATTTTATATACGTCTTGAATAAATGCCTTTATAAATTGTACGAAGCAGGAAAAATAAGCTTTCAAAAAGATATTTCATAAGAGTAATTAATTCGTAACTACAAAAATGATAATAATTCTGATTCTGATTGTGCGTGCGTATTCTTATTTAGATAATTAATATTCTCAGATCTTAATAAATTTGATATAAATCAAAATTTATGAATACACTTCATAAAGTAATTAGAAGAAATTAAAAAAATGGTTTAAAATAACCTATTCAGATCTCAAGAAAATATTGATTTGAAAATATATTTAGGTTTGGAATCACACTTCTTGAATTGCAGTCACTTCGGAGATCAAATATTTGAAGGACTACTTAACAGTTATGATATTGTAACTGTTTTTTTATAACAAAAATTGAAACTGCCAGAAATGATTATATTATATTAAAGCATATAAAAAATCCAACCAATTGCACTCGAATTTGAATATCATAAGAATATATTTGATTTTCCTTGATACTTCAACTCGAAATCGAACTATCAAAGAGCATTTAGGTGAATACGAGAGTACAGCCTGCAATAAATTCTAAGACAAAGTTGTAATAACTCGGCTAAAGTAATGCAAGATAATATATCAACGGATCGATATTTTTTACTTAATTTTATTATCTAGCAATTTGTTTACAAATTTCTTTGTAAAGATTTTACGTCTCAAAAGTTGGCATGTCTTTTGTGCCAAGAAAAAAATCGATTGTTTTTTCAATTATGTTCATAATCGAAATAATAATCTTGTAGTGCATACTGTTTACTTTCACGTCGATACGATATAAAATCGATGAAAAATAAGTCTCAAACACAAAAGAATTCATTATTCTGAAATCTTTATAGAATAAGAATGATCGAAGTTTCGTTCTCATCCATAAATGAAACAAAAATGAAGCATGTGTATCAATTTTCATTGACATTATTATTTTTTCGAGTTTTTATTATTTTAAAAACTAATTGTAGTGCAATTAAGTGTGAATAATGAACTTCAAACATTGAAGCAAATCGCCTCATATAGTTTACATTAATTTTTTCTAATTGAAAGAATTCACTTAAATAACTGCAATATATGAAAATTAATAAATACTCTTAACAAATCCTTCTTCTTGTACAATAAAGAGAATGTAAAGAAAGTTGATAAATTAAAAGATAAACTAAAATGAATAATAAAAAAACATTATATGAATTCCGCCATAAAGACGTTAAGAAATTAAAGTATAATATCATGAAACTTTAATCATCAAATAGGCAAAATATTATTATTTTCTCCATGAAGAAGAAACATCATTATGGTTTTAATAATTCTTAAAAAGAAATTTTATAAAAATTAATATTTTTTTTAATAATTATCAATGATATCATTAAACAAATTACTTATTACATTAAAAAAGATGCTCTCTATTGGCACTGAACTACACAGACATTACTTCTGGAACTTTAATTACTTTGAAGAAGGTATAGACATTTTTTTCTGATTAAATAACTTTTTAACTTAATCAATCAATCAAATATAAACACACATGGCATATGGAGTTTTAATCATAATTTCTTTTGTAAGAATATAGATAGTAATTAAAAAGCATTCAATGTTTATGTAATAAAGAAGAATTTAGCATATATCATAAACAAACTATTACCTGTTTCTAATTTAGAACAATCAGCTAAAACAACTAAAGTAAATTTTGACCAATATATTACATTATTTAGAAGGACATCTTAAAACATTTCCTTGATGATATTAAACGATTTTGAATAAAAATAGCCTTATAAAATTGTTATTCTTATATAGTTCTTCTTAAAATGAGAAAAGTATATTTATTTTAAACTTTTTAACATCTCAATGAAAGGCATTAAAACAATTATTTTAAAATAAAACAATAAGCCGTTTTAAAACAATAAAAGAAGCTTAAAAAACCCTTATAATCACTCATGTATATAAACCAATTATGATTTTTCAATTATTTTCAAAAAGCCTTTATTTAAAGTTTTGGTAAAAGAACTGAAAATTTCAGAAACTTGAAATACACGCCGTTATAATTATGAAAAAAAAAATCTATGTTTTAATAAAAAGTTAAAATGTGTGGATAAACATTTGAGTCTTACATATGTTATAATTGCACGTTCTCTCTTTTCTTTCCCAAGCAGAACTTGGCGAAGTAAGACTTGGAACAATTATATTTTTTTAGAAAATGACCGAAACAGGATGAGGCTGAAAAAATCTGCACGACGAGGTAAATCCAAATAGATTAAAAAGTATTTATTTGTAAACAAAGTGTTATTAAGCTTGCGTTTAGTTTTCTTTCTTCCATCATTCATTCATAATTCATAATTAATGCATTCATAACTACACGTCCCATTTGAAAACTGAAAATATGTATTTTCCCAGATACTTTAACAGCCTTCGATTTGGGAAAGGAAGGGAAAAATGACATCAATTTATTATTTGTAATTATTAATAATACAAGTAGATTGCTTGTCCTTTCGATATTTTTCACTCTAATTTTATTTGTATATTTCAGTCTTCATTCTAATTATTGTTTTTTTTTCTTCTTTAAAAAGTGATCGATTGAATATAGGACTTTTAATGTATCAAACCCATACAACGTTTTATTTTCTAAAATAGTAAGGTTAGGTATCATATATTTCTGCTAAAACATTCAGTAGAAGAACATAAATCCAGTTATGTATTAAATGATTAATAACAGTCAAAAATAATTTTAAAGAAGGTGATCAGGATTGCAAAGCTTTTGAATTTTTTATTAATACTTTATAAAAATAAACTCTTCAATAAACTATTCATTATCCAAATTTGTAATGAGTCATCAAAAATACAGCTTCTAGTGGAAACCCAGATTATATTGATTGCAGAATATTCACTTTCTTCTTTCTGATCCGAATTTCTCTTCGAGACATTGCTAGAAAAATACGAAATAATTAAGTTTATATTGAAGTCAAAGATTACATTTTTCATTAATTAAATATGCTAAAATTATTGTTTCAAGATCCATTTAGGTTATGCTTATTAAATTATTCCAAATATGTAATAAAATATAATTACACAAGTTCTAGAAATATAAAAGTTGGTAAATAAATCACTGCAGCTATTCTGCTTCATATCTGGTCTAAAATTGTTAACTCCTTGATGTAAGAATTTACCTAACTTCCTAATTAGAGGACACATCCTTTTAGGGATATTTATTCTTATTTTAATTTCTTAAAATAATATATGAGCATATGGGATATTGCAGTGTTTTTAAATGGTTTTTGCATTTCAAATTGCTTAATATTTTCCTTTAAGTGAAGATTTAATATTAAAAATGCAGTAATTCAATCCTTGTCAGACTCATCATTGAATGCGAAGGGTTAAGGCAAATGACATACGTGTTTTAAAAAAATCTAATTACAGTCGTTAATAAAACATGTTTATTCTTGACAATTTTTATATATTTTAATTTATAGGAGAATATATATTTTAAGAAGTAATTAAGAGTAGATATCAAAATGAAATTTCCTTAAAGATGCATCTACTTATACGACATTCATTCTGGTTTTCTGTCCAATGATTCGCAGTTTGCAATCACAGATTTGACATAAATTTAAATTTTTTTATGGTTAAAAAATTGTGCTTTAAATCGCATTGAAAATTAATTCGACTGTTCTAACTATAGTTAATATTATCAATGGTATGATAATTTGCTAAACTCTTAGAAAATCCAAATATTAATATTTAAATGTCAAATCATTTTAAGAATTTTAATTTAAAAATTCTAATATGAATTTATTTAGGATTTTATTATTTTCTTACCGCTATTGGTTCTCCTTCCTTTTTGATTTCGTCTTCCTGTAAGGAAAAAAATATATATATATATATTTCTTTTAAAAATGAAGATATTCAAACATTAATGGAACATGAATTGTAAATAAAAGGGTTATATTCAAGAATATATTAATCTTATAAATTAAACTGGCTGTGTGATGCGACACATGCATGACTGTTTCCTTTAGTTAGATTGAAAAAGATCTTCTTGTTCAATGGATTGCATTTCTGAATAAATTGTGCAATTCCAATTATTTCAATTTTCGTTTATGCTAACCAAACGTTCTAAAAAACAATGCTTCTGAGATATCTTATTTATTAGGCTTCACAAATATGGTTTTATTACTAATACCTGATTGTAATGAAATACAATTTTAGAAAAAGATTTCGTTACAAAAACAATGCTTCTGAAATATCTTATTTATTAGGTTTCACAAATATGATTTTACTACTAATATCTGATTGTAATGAAATACAATTTTAGAAAAAAGTTTTCGCTCAACAATTTATTATCTACATAGGATTGTTTCGTTTCATAATTTGTAGACCATCTGCTGAAAATATTTATATGATTAAACAGAAACGATTTTCAATGTATTCATCATGAATAAAAAATAATTTCTAACATTTTAATCGAAAAAGTTTATTTCATTGATTTATTTGGTGTATAAAACTCCTAAAGAATTGCTCGGAGCAGACATCGTAATTTCAAATTTCATCTTTTGACGAGAAGAATACTGGAAGTGATACACGTTTCCCCAATTTTGTATACTACAGTAATGATATTCTTAAATCGCATAAAATATTTTAAGAAATCCCCACATATTTTAATGTCACATCGCCAATTTCAAAGAATCATTCTGTTAATTATGTAATGTTCAATATTAATTAAAAAATTGCACTATATATAAAATATGAAAATTGAAACCAGATATTACTGAACATAATAAATACGAAACGGAATAGTATACTGAGGAAGATGAAATGCTAATGTGTCCCACATTTTAAAATGAGCACGTCTAAAATTTTGATAATATACAATAATCTTCAAAATGTAATGAATATACTGATAAGTATGATATGTTGGTTATGGGAAAATTTATACATGGAAATATTCAGGTTATCCAGAAAAATTATTTGTAATCTTTAGATGTTGGCCAAATATACAGAAATAATTTATTTCATACATAGAATAAGAATCTGAAGTTCAAAGGGTATTAGTGATTCAAGTGAAATAAAAGAACACAGACACGGATTAGAATGTGTTGAAATGAATATCTATTGAAACTAAAATACTGTAGATGTAACTGCAGTGATTAAAGGGAACACAAATTTACAAAGGCATAACTTAGTTGCATGAAGAACGACTTAGTTCACTTCAGATTGCAAACCCTTTGATTCCTCTTGATGTACTTCAAATAGTTTTGTTGATACTTTGTCCTGTTTGCCATTAACATGTCTATCATGCTGTGTATGACTCGCCATTTTTATTATTCATGATATAGGTAGTTGTGTCATTTTTCTAATCCATTAAATCTGTGTTGTTAAGTTTATATAGTATATTTGGTTCCTTAATTTAATACGCAGAAACAGACGACTATCATAAAATCATGCATCCAATCAGAGATTTTAACCATCAAACACCTGATTCTAAAACATGCATTTTATCCCATGTATATCATGGTTTGTACTTTACGATAGTGCAAACACAATTTCATACTTCAAATCTTGATCGCAAAATATCAATAAAAATGTCTAATGAATACAACAATATTCTTAGAGAAAGGAAAGCTACATTTGCATTGTAAACAGTTAAATTGAATAAAATGCAATAGTGCACCTCTCCACGAATCAAAATAATCTATAAAAAAATTAGACTCGCCCATTCCGTCAAGGTAAAGAGCTTTCATTGTTGTTTGCTACTAAAGATTTAAACAATATTCTACTTAAAGAAATCAATTTTGTATCCTTATATGAAAGGAATAATTTACAAGAAAATATGCTTTAAATGATATCTTACCTTTCCAGATTGCTGGACATTGCCATCAACACAGTTCTGAATCTGTGAGAAAAAAATATTGATAAGTGAAAGAACTTTCAGCACGATCTTTAAACGATTTAAAACAAGAATTGCATGCTCGAAAGAAACTTCAAGCGAAAATTATGAGAATTGGCAACATTCTTTATAATTGGATGCATTCCCGTCGATTTCAAGAAAAAAAAGTAGAACACTGTTGTAAAAGTCAATTACTTTACAGTCATGAATGTAATTTGTATCTCAAATAATAAATCTAGTAAAAAAGGATGGTTTCTAACATTATGAAATCACGACTATACCATTTGTAGTTGCCATTTATATGCTTGAAAAATTCATACTAAATATTCCAGATAAATAGAATAATTGATCATTACTTTCACGATCAATGTAAAATATTATCATTCTATTTCCTCGAAAATACCACTTATATCAACTATTATCACTATGGTCCAGATCCCAGATTAGAAAAGTAAAGAAAGAAAAATATTGTTGAGGCAATTGTCAAATTAAGAGCAACACACAAAAAATTGCATTACAAAATGTTTGTAAATGACTAAAAAAAGATTGAGCGAAAAAAAAAAACTTGATTATATGCAAAAAACGTTTGAATTCTCCCACTCATCTGATAACGAACACATACATGCACAAAGATGCATTTTTTTATTATATATGTAAAAACGTGGCTGAGCTGAAATATTTTTGCTTTATAAAAAGGTCAGTTTAAAGAATTTGACGGTTACGAAGCAAAGGTTAATTCACAGAATTTAACATTTATTAGAATCATTTTTCATGTGTCTTAGATTTAAATAATTTTATTTTTGTTGAATACGATGTTTTTAAAACATTTTAGGACTATAATTGTATGGCCTAACAAATTCGACAGCTGTGCTAAAATATGAGTCTAGCTTAAATATGATCTTCCCATCTGAATCATCGAACCCAATAGCAGAGGAAATACAAAAGATTCTACTCAGCCTCCCTTCTATTTAAATAGGATAAATTAAAACACATCTGGGCCACAATGACAATGAGTTTACAGATTCCTTAGCCAAGCAGGCCTATTCTGCAGGTTCCTCCCATCCAGCTAAATAAATCGTGGCTACAAAGAACGCAAGTAGAATGCGATAACGACTCAACTGGCAAAATTATTTATCAAATCATACCCATTTATCAATCATTTATATCACCCATTTATCAATCATTTGATAATTTTTTTTTCAAATTTTCATTTAACCCAGCACCATCGAACAGGGAAGCTATAATCTTTGCAACCGTTTATGTCTCATTTCCTTCATACTTCAAGCGATTCCATATCAAAGAGTCGAACCATTGTGGCTGCTGGGAAATGAGCGATCCACTTCATTATACCACTAGCGAGCCTCTCACCACGTCTTTTCACCTTAGCTTATCCATCCTTGACCTCTAAAGAATCTGACGAAGCAAGGTGATGATAAAGAAAATGTCCAAAATTAAAACCAGAAATCTTGTATAGTTTCTGCAGGATAATGAAAATCTGATTTCTCTAGACCCAAGCTTAGAATAAGTTTATTTCATCAACAGTTTCAAACAAGTTCTTCTATAAACAATTTTAACTTGTCATCAAAAACCATGGAATCATATTTCCCACCAAATGCTCCTTTTTTGCATAGTTGCATTATGTTGTGTTTAGTTATTCTAGTGTTATTTTGTATACTGTATGTAAATTTTACATGTTTTTTCCTCAATAAATCTTTCCATTTATGCTCAAACTGACAGGGAATCTTAGAGACTCCATATCCGATAATATCCTGGTGGGAAAAGGAAAAGAAAGACAAGGCAGTGAGTCCATAAAACTTGTGATGATGAGTCATTTTAGTGTCTGTCCATAAAATAACATACATTTCTTATTTTTTTCTTAGCTTTTAATTTCTATTTAGAAATAAAAAGCTAAGAAACAAAAAAAAACTTGTATGAAATTCAACTTTTGCATTCAATATTATTTCCGAGGAACAAAGAAAGTTTTGAATACCCCTTTGATTTCTTCTTCCGATTTGGAGCACCAGAATTCACGCATTTTAGCCGGTTCCATTGATTCCAGTCCATCAGCACAGGGCATGACTAAATCTTCATACTGAAAACAAAATATTTAGTATTTCATGAAGTATTTTTTGGAATTGAGTTAAAATAAATGGTTGGTAAATTAACAGCAGGAATTGTATTTAAGAGTTCTCATTACATATGAAAACACATATCCAACAAACAGTTGAGTTCAGATGATTCTGTAGTGAAATCTAGAATAAATTAATTCAGCATTAGCCTTAGAGCGGAGATTTTGAAGAACTGAAAAGTGAAATTTGCCAGTTGAACACTGTTATAAAAATGGCGGTCAACTATTGTTTTAGCAATTTCAGATTAGCTTCTAAAAATTGTATCTAAGAATGTAGTTTCTGAGAAAAATTAATCAATTCTATCAATTATTCTGTAATCAATTCTATCAATTATTCTGCAATCAATTCTATCAATCATTCTGTAATCAATTTTCTCTATTATTCTATTAATTAACCAATCGATTACAAAGCAGATTATTTATATATTGAATAGTGTTAGAAAAATGCACCAACAAAACTTTTTTGTGGTATCTTAATAAAACAAATGTTTTTTTTTGTTTTTTTTAATTTGGTTGTCAATTTTACACATAACGTACAACTTTTTGTCTCATAGAAAACAGTTTTACCTTTAGTTTGTAACAGCATATTCTGAATTTGTCCGAGGAAGTATCGCAGTAGTCTATCATCATATTAATTTGCTACTGTGAAATGGAAACAATTCATGCTGACGAAATACCGTCAAATTGAATAATTGTGCTAATCCAGTTATAGATTCCAATGCACTTAGAAATTAGAAAAACATAACAATGAACATTTTGATGGTAAACGAAAAATAAACGTCAGAAAGCTCTTGCTTTGTCAGAAACTGTGACCTCAAATAAATTTTTTTTTTTTTTTTTTTTTTTTTTTTTTTTACCATAACAATTTAAACCTTGATTTGCTGCCTAAACTGGAATTTTTAAAAACATTTGAAGTGAAAAGAAATTACTCTTTGAAACATTTTAATGAATACTTGGACTTCCGGTAAATCGTTTTGAATTGATAATTTTCTCCTTTGTATATTATTTTACCTTAGGTTTCAAAGTGACAGTTTTGAATTTTAAAAATATACATTATGCAGAGGGAAAATATGGTATCAAGTTTTTAACCTGGCTCGACAACTACATTTCTCATAACTTTAGTAAGGATACCAAATCCATACCAAGCTCTTGCTCTAATAACTGCAAGCAACGATTCTAGGACTAAGATTTCTGCTGCATAAAGAGGTATTCGTGGAATGATGATTTCATGTAATCTTATTCCAATGTTGAATTCAATTATAATGTTATTATATTGCCTATAATTGAAAACTAATGAAAATATATTTATTTGAATCAACCAATTTAAATGAAAATATATCTATTTTTAAAAGATGCATCTATTGATTAAAGTATTATTAAAAAGTCCTTAAATCTTTGTTTACACTGATAAAATGCTTGCCAAACTTTATCATCCTACGGGGGGAGGACACTTCGTAATTGAGGATGAGAAGATTCCGGTATGGTGGTTGGTTCTCGTCATCCCTGTGGGTACACGAGTGGGGGCCTGGCTCCGATACGTCCCATCATTGGGAAGGGATTGCACTTTGGCCTGTAAAATGCCAGTGTTGCGGTTGCCGGTCATTCAAGTTTTTCCGTGTGCTTTCAGATGGGTCGGAGTAGTCAATTTGTGATTGCCAGCTTTTATCTTAGTTTAGCTAAAGTTTAACGGGAGAGAGATCTTGTAATTGTAAATGATTAGAACTAATGGTCTCTTGATTTAAAAGTAAAACGTAACTGACAAGTGGCATTGTAAGCGATCAAATAAAAAATTAGAGTGAAGGCTGAAATGGCAACTCCTTCAACTAACTCTACAGATTACAAGCATTCTACTCATGACATCAGATTTTGTCTGCAACATGTTCTTTGATCATCTGATTTTGTCTGCAGTATGTTTTCAGTTTTTGATATTTAAATTGCACAAAAGATCTTTACTCTATTAGCACAATATTCCCAACAAAATTGTTACGATATCTACGTGATGTTGGCTGGCATTCAGTGACCTTGGCTTCCGCAGTCCTAAATCATACCAGGCGTTGTTACTTAATATCTCGTCGTCCATTATTGAAATTTGGCGATACTATAAATTTTTGAATAAAATTGGAATTTTGATTACAAAAATCGCAAATTTGTTTCGTAAAGAGCATCTCTACCATCCGGAGAACGTATCATTTTGCAGCACTAAGAAATATAGTAAGAGAATAATGTATAAAAATGGTTTTAATATATAAAAAAAGTTAATTATTTTAAACACGTTAGATAGTTATTAACTAAATAAGTTTCTTTAGACCTTTTTTGAGGAGGTCAAGAAGTCTGATATAATTAGGAGAGCAGATTTCATATCTTTGAACTTAAAAAAGAAGTTCTTTTTTCAATTCATTTTGAAGTATGTAAAACCGATATTTTATCATATGCTAATAGAGGAAATAGATATTCAATTGTTTCCTATTTTAAGACAAAATAAAAATACATTCATTTTGCAAACAATCACTAACAGACAAAAACTTTATATTTCAAAAATCCCATTTAATATATTAACCGCCCCATCACCATCAAATTTCAAGTTGCCAGAATATGCCACAACACTAGATGGATGATGGATTTGGAAATAACGCAATACTTAAAAGTAGATATAACCAATAAAGGTAAAAAAATAATAAAAAAATAAGAACTCTCATGTAAAAAATGAAAATTAATTAAAATTTTTAATCGTCAATCTTTAACTTGGAACCTTTTATTCGGTAGTTTATATTGGTGGTCATCTTATTTCTTTGCATTAAATTGGTATCCTTCGCGATTTGACGAGATACTAATTAGTAGAAATCAATCAAGTTGAATATCTGATGTGCGACTTTTGGCATTTTCAGTGACGATAGCAGTAAGGATTAGAAAACACTCGAATTATAAAAAAAAATGTTTTATATAACATGTTTTTCTTAATGGACTAATGCATTTTTTTTAAAAATCAATAATATGATTCTCAAAAGAAAGTCTACAACTCATCAGAAACTATAGAAAGATTATCTAAAGAATACTGATCTAAATTTATTGGAGTTTTAATTGTTCTTATGATATCACTTAAAGACAAGACTTTTCAGCATTTACGTTAAGTTACTTATTATTAAATTATTATAATTAAGTTACTTATTATTCTTACTTTCTCATATATATATATATATATATATATATATGCCAGTTTATCTAGCCATTTACGTAAGATTTGAAATATTGTTATCCTTGCATCTATTTTGCTTTTATGAATCTATATTTCAATACATATATACTGCTCACTTTATATGATGCATTCTTTTCTTTTATTTAATTCATTACAAAAGATCACCAGAGCACATTGCGTTTTCAATTCCATGCAAATGACTTACTTCAATGAAATTTTTTGTTCAGTTTGTCTAAAATCTTTTGAATCACCTGCATATATATATTTTTATTGATTAGAAGAATATAATAAAAAATACGTACCTTTGAGAGATCCGCTTTTCCAGCACAATCCAGCATTTCATCTCTTACATCTTGATACTCATCATCTGAAATGGAAGCTTCTAACTAAGGCATCTTTGAAACGAATTCGACAAGACATAGACATACTAAACGTAAACTGAATATATGCATAATGCAATGAATATCATTTTCATTTAACTCTCAAAGTCTTATGACCTTTTAACCATCACAAAATTTAATTCATACGACTTTATCAAACTTTACTACTTTACTTGTTCAACTTTATTAACTATGGCTCTGCTTTTTTTTTTATATAAATTTAAAATAAATCTTAATGAAACCTTTATTACTATATTTCTTATCATAATTGCAGATTCGAGAGAATTTAAGTGGAGCTACAAAATTAATTTTGTAAGAAATTTGCAATTAAAATGTACCTCCGATTCTTATCGCTAAAAATTTAAATTAGTTATAAATTATCTATTTATTAAAATTCGGTATATTGTAATATTTTTACTTTTTCAAATTTAAAACACTTTGGACAAAATATCATAAATCTGGAATCGAGAGAATTTAAATTGAGCTTCAAGATTAAATCTTTAAAGAATTTGCATTTAAAATGTACCCCCGATTCTTATCGCTAAAAAAGTAAATTCGTAATACAGTATTTATTACAAATCAGTATTCCGTAACATTTTTGTATTCCAGTATTTAAAATGTTTTCGGAAGAATATCATAATCATAAAAATACGACCTGATTTGGCCCCGCCTATATTTATAAAACAATACTTTTTGAACCACGTTTTAATGTTTGTGAACTCCATAGGTCAAGATGAGCCTACTTTTTAAAATAAGATTTGACACGACTATATTACATAAAAAATGGCAGATCGGTTTGAAATGTTGTGCCATAATCATCCATAGAATAAGGTACTTTTCTGAAACTAATTTCGATTCAATTTTCCTCGACTCTTTTTATTTAGTATGAATCCCTTGGTGATTTTTAATTATTCCAATTTATCAAGCCATAGTCTAAAATAAATTTATTTATTTATGCATAAATTATCTTAGTTATATTTTAAAGTGAATTTTTGTAAACTGTGAATTTCAGTAGTCATTTCGATTCGAGTTTTTCTCATTATTTTCACCATAGTATGAGCACCTCAGTAGATTTTAATTATTGTATTTTATCATGCCATTATCACGTATGGCCAAGGTAAATCCATTTATATAGATCTATAAAATAGATTATGTACAAATTGCCATAATTATTTGCAAATTAATTTTTTAATAAATTGTGGAAAACAGAAGAAGTAATTTTGCGGTATGAAATTGATATCGCATAAAAGACATTTCATTTTACTGAGCCATTTATTACCTTTGATTAATCAATCGCAAATTTATTACTCGAAAGCATCAAGCCTGTGACATCAGTCATTCATTACATGACTTAAATCTGAGGAAAGGATACGTATTTAATATTAATTTTAGTGAAATCTTTGAAAAACAAAAGTGAGATTACTCTTAAAACTACGAAAGTTAGTTATGCATGTCAGTTGCATTCAATGTTCTGTAGAATGTGAATGATATTCATTTTAAAGCCTGTATATACACAAAGTCAAAAAAAGATTGCTTTATAACGGATATAGTTCAGTGACAAGATAGGAAATACTGAAATAGAAGCATACAATTTTGTCTATTTGAAGCAATAAAGTTAAGTAACAAATCCTTTTATTGAATTCCAAGTAGATTTTTTGCCTGATATATCGAAACGCGTAAAAATGTCTGCATACTAATGTTATGAAACTAAAATGAATGAAATTTGTATTGTGTTACCAATATTTCTAAAACTAATTTCCTGGAGAAGTATATAAGTAATTTCTTCTTTTTTCAAGTGATAAAAAGAGGAGACCCATAGTATTTTTCAACATCTGAGAAATTTGATTTTTGTATTCATTCATTAAATACTTTATTTTTTTTAATATTTTAGAGAGAGAACAGGAGAGTAAAACTTTCTATATATAGAGCGATTTTAAGAATCACATATTTGTTTTGGCGTAGTATTGAAATGCTATTGATTTAATGAAACATTATTTCTAAAAACTCATGCGCAGGCGAAGAATTTCTGCTTCTAAGAATTCAAAAGAGCATTTTATTATCAATTTGCCAGTATTTCTAAATCAAATAACGATGGTCACCATATTAATAAACACTGAAACATTTTCGGTGTCGACCTTATAGCCAAATAATTTTAGAGATAATCATAAATATGTTGCCTTGTGTTTATGTGAGTAAAAGAAATTTTCTCATTTTGTTGAAAAGTCACTGGCTATCTTTTAAAATATATATTGGGTTAAACATCGATGTTTTGTTGTGAAACTAGGATAAAAAAATATTCACGAATCCTTTTTTAAATAATGAAAAGGAAAATACTTACCACACATGACTTTTCTCACCTTTTCCATCTTTTCATCTCCTGCTTGCACGGATTGGAATCCAATGAACAGGACAATTTGAAAAACGATGAATACTGAGAAATGCATCTTCTTAGCTAGCTCTTGATTTCTTTCTGGATACCTGGATTCACAATGGTAATTTGAAAGAATCCAATGGTCCTTTTATACTTGTAAGAGTTCAATTGAGTGGAATAGTTCAGTATGCGTGATATCTCGTTTATTATATTTCCTCTAACGGATTTGTGGACATTAGCAATAAAGTTATAAACAAAAAAAATCTAACATTGTGGATTTTTTTGTGACTTTCTACAAAGAATTTTCTCTTTGAAGGTCAGATTCCATTTTCCTGTATTGAGGGAAAAGTTTCAATATACCATATGTGATAAATACAATTTACTATTTATGAACCGTCAAAACATCTTTTCATTAAAGTTAATCAATTCTATTTTGAAAAGTCAAATAACACGAAAACTTTCAATCTGTATGCTATGCGGAAGAGTTAAAAAATTCATGCTGACACGAATATCTAAAAAAATATGGAATAATTTTTATATGAGTAAACTGCGCCAAATGCATGTTCTACGTAATTCTTTAATGGAATATATTCTTCATAGAAAATCTAACGCAAAAGAAATTAAGAAATGTATTTGATAGACTTTTTTTAGCCACCATAATAACGGCATTTTTTGAGACATTTGAATTTATTTTTAGTAATTTTTATCCTAAGTGTAACATTTCTATGTCTATCATTATTCTTAGATCACATGTTCCTTTCTTACTTCAATTTCTTAACCTTTAATTTCATTATAAAATATCCAACGTTGCAGATTTTTTTACAAATCGTACTCGAATTTGTATTTTTCTGAATCTATCATGATGTCTGAAAAAATATTAGCATTATAAAAAAAAAATGTTCGTAATTTCTAATTGATATTTTTTTCCTCACGTTACATTCATTTTTTTTAAACTTCTTAAATCCTCGTAATTAATAGAAAAAATGTGAAAAAGTAAAGATGAAAGATAAACGTAAAAAAATTAAAACGGAAACTTTTAAACCGTAAAATAGAAGAAAAATTCTACGAGAAAGGATTAGAGAGATCAAAACAAAGCCTACCTTTGCTGATTAGTAATTAAAGCAAAATTATTATTAAATCTGTCGTCTTAAAAATGTCAAAAATAGTGAAACTTTTTCAAATTATTTCATGCTGGAATGTGAAATATGTACAAGCTCTAAGAGAAATTTCAAGAAAGGACTGATTCAGATAAATATTGGCAATTACTACTTCAGAGCCTAAAAAAAATTACAATCTTAAAACATTCTTTACAATTTTTCATTTTCATTTCACTCAATTAGATTTTTTCATATTCCTGATTATTTGCTTCTAAAATTAAGAATTTGATATCCTATGATGGTACAATCAACAGTTTATATAATTTTTTTTTACATAAAAATGCAAAAAATGTAGCATCTGATATGAAATCAAATTATCTCCTCGAAAGTGATTATCGATTAAATTTGAGAAGGCCCAATTTTTAGTTTCCTTACGAATTGATTAACATGCACTTTTAAAATGCAATAAAAGTTCACTTGTTTATCAAAAAAAGAGTTAAAAACATTAATTGATTAATCTATATGATAGAAAATTGTAATAAAAAAACTATAGCTGCACCTGTAATTGAATAATTTTAAATTTCTTCTTTAATTTTCTTCGTCCTTTCCCACAAATAACAATAGTAACAACAATCACAAAAATCGCACTATATATATATATATATATATATATATATATATATATATATATATATATATATATATATATATATATATATATATATATATATATATATATAATTAGAACATCTGAGTTGTTACATTTGGAAGTTTAGTGTCATGTTTCCATATAACAACAACAACAAAAATCACACAATCAATATATATAAGTTACTCAATTCTAAAAGCCAACTACAAAACATTAAAAATTTTGAGTTGTTACATTTGAAAGTTGAAAGTCACACTTTCAAATTTCACTTTGCATCACACATAACTGGAACTGAAACTGGGTGTCCCACAAGGTATGCTGCGTCTAATATTTACAGATTCGGATAGAGCACTTCAAAACGAGGATTTTGTTGTGCGTCACCGAATATAGCATCATAGTCTAATTGCACGAAGAACGTTAATTACGAATCCGACAATTTGTATTCCAAATTATGATGCATACGACGATTGCATAACGTGGAAGCTCCCTAGCTAACTATGCACATATGTGGCAACCAATGAGAAGAAAAGCGCGTCTGCAAGTGAATATGCAAATTCCCGTCTAGGTATATTAGGCTAGATAACAGGTTTGTTGAGAATAAGTCGTGTGTTACTCGCTAAGAATTTATTGTGTACTGTACGTAATTGTTGTGGTTCCGAACTGAGCAAATATTCGATTGAGTATCATGTTTTCATGGTGAGGTCAAACACGATTATAAATAAGGTTGAATTTGTCAAAATTGATTTTGATCGGATCTGATTCAGTGACGAGGAACACTTTCACTTCAAAGGATATGTTAACGAACTGAATTCGACGTTTTGGGACACTGAAAATCCTCATCATGCAATCATGGCATCATACCATCATGTTCGGCCGCTGTACTACTCACTTAGCTAACATTTTGGTGTGCGTTATTTGCCGAATGCATTATTGGGTCATTTTTTTTTATCGCAAACATTACCGGTGAACATTATTTTGACGTGCTGAATGGCGGTCTCATCCCATCCTTGCATTGCATAGATAAGATAAACGATTATTGATTTATGTAAGATGGTGCTAGTCCTTACCGCACTCAGTGAAATTGTATATCTTAGCGAAACATTTTCACGAATGGCTGATTGGATTGGATTCCATTACGAAAACAGGCAATGGTAGAGAGTAGCCACCATACTTCCCAGATCTTAACCCTTGCGACTTTTTTTATATGGACATCTGAAACACACAAAGTATTTCACACAGATCTCAACACTGGACGACTTGAGAGTGGGAATTGAAACAGAGGTCAAGGAAACTGGAACAAATGTTTTGCAGAAAATTAATGCGAACTCCGATTCCAGATTTCACCATGTCATTTGCTCGAACGGCTGACATTTCGAAAATCTGTTGTATTGGAAGTTTTCTATGAACATTAATTTTCTCTTGAGGTTTTTTTTCCTTATTTCTTGAAATTTTCATAACACAAGCGTCACTCCTAAATTAGACTATGACGATACATTCTGGGACCCCACATGTTATACATTAAAATACTTGTCTTGATGTATTCTGTCCGAATCTGTAAATATTAGACGCTACATACCTTGTAATTTACTTAAGCTAATTTCTTGTTGCTACTGCTTTGTACTATACAAAGAAGCTTATTTTCATTCTGTAAATGTGTTTAACTAAATTAATTTTCGTAATGTTGCTCTTTTAAAATGGATTGAAATTCCCCTTCCCCCAAAAAGTGAAAGATGAAGGTATAACAGTGAAAGAAAATGACTACAATTTTCAATAGGGATGGATTGGTCATTTTATGGTAACTAAATTTCGTATTAAGAATTTTCTGACCTGATGATACCATTCGGTAACATCCGAGTAATTTGTCTTCTATAATCAACGGACGTCACATTGCACTTGCATGTTCGTACGAACTATATATGTTAGAAACAATTGAATGATAAAAGAGTTATATCTAAGTTATTATTTTACTAATAATTACTGATTTCAGTTGGGAACATTTAATTATTTCTCACTTATCAAACTTCTGTATTATTCCTTTTTAACCCTAAACTGGAAAAAAAACTAGTTATTAAACCTTTTTAGAGCTGTCATTTATTCTTTCATCATTGAATAGTGTATATTATATTGCATATTCTTGTATAAGATTCAACAAGAATATTCTTATTAAATAAAACAATCTGTATTATCTAAATTTAGAAATTAAGGTGAATGTTTTAATCTAAATATATGTCGCCTATAAGCATTAGTATCAAAATTTCTGATTGCTCAATCTAATGAAAGTAGCAGCCGTAATCCTCATCTCTATCATACAAAGTTAGTATTATTTCCATTTTTTTCTCTGTGTGCTCTTATCTCTATGATTCAGTCAAGTATTTACTAAAGAGAAAATGGCATCATTTTTATCAGCACATAGGCTTTTAAAATTTTCTTCGATATTTAAGTTCCTTTTCTGTAAAAAGAATTTGAGTTTATATTTACACATAAATTTTGATTCACCGTTAAAAAAATAAACAATTTTTATTTATTATATTATGGAATCAAGTAAGTCCAACTGTCTAACGAGTATTAAATTTATGCCATTTAACTGTGGCTTCTGATTTTCCATTAAAGATTATCGTATTGTGCTCTATTCTGTTTGATTTAAAAATAATGGCTGTCACTTAATTTATTTTATAACTGTAATTTTTCCTTTTTTATATCTTTATGTTCATGTACGATGTTCATAAATTAATACACAAATGCAGCTGTGATATTGATGTGGTACAATAAACTGTTCATGTACGATGCACATAAATAAATACATAACTGTTGCTACAGGAAAACACATATCTATAATCCTCCAAAAGCACAAAGGATATAGAGGTGGTGCAATAAATTGTTCATGTATGATGCAAATAAATTAACACACAAATGTTGCTGGAGGACACGCATACCTACGATCCTTTATAAGCACGAAGGATGTTTAGGTAGTTCAATAATTCATCCCACACATTTTTAAGCATATCTAAGGTGACATTTTGAAAGACTGCAGAAATGAATATCTTAAGCCCAAAAACGCCAGTTAATAGCGGTGAAACAAACAAATTCCTACAATCAGCATTTATAACTGTACAGAATTTAAGCTTTGAATTACTATTTTTGATTTCTGACAAACAACAACGTTGTACTTTGCTATGTTCCGTTTCAACAGCCTTCTAAAGTAGGGCTAATTATTAAGAATACCTTGTATTTTGAAACTCCGTTTTATTAGAATACTAGCCGCCTTTGGCGACCAGCCGGTTAGCCAATCTTAATGTTCGTTTAAATTTTAATAATTAAATAGGTTGAACCGGAGTGTAACCCCCTTCTTCGCCAAGTTGCGATAACGAGCCAAAGCTGGCAATCTTTATTATGCACTATAATTGAACATCTGCTCCTTTGCTTTTGAACATTTCACAAGGCCGTTGTTGGCGATTTTTAAAAATTGCGCCAAGCAGGGGGGGGGGGGGTTAAACTCCGGTCGTACCATTAAATATTTTACGCAATTCCAACTTTAATAGATTCTTCAGCAAAATATTTTAAAACTTCACATTTTGATAGTCATATAATTCACTCATAATATTATAAAGGCCTTCAGTCATAACGTGATATGTATCTCTAATTTTCTGTTACCCCTCGTAGAATTTATGGTTTAAATTAAAGTGTAAATGATTAATCTGCAATTAATATAATAATATTTTTTACTGAAACAAAGCATTTTTTTCAATAATATGATTACTGATAATAGAGTCACTGAACGTTTACACTTTATGGGCACTAAAGAATATCTTTCTTAATTTATGTAATATCTCAAAAATTTGTCAACAAAATTTTCTCAGATTCATCATGACCAGATCAATTCATTAACAATGTTTAATTTTAAATGCATCAAACACTAAGAAAATAAAATGAATCGTTTAAAATAATCGGTCGAAAACAGGTTTAAAAAAACTACTTAAAAACGATGTACTTAAAACTATAAGCGTATACAAAAAATATATATAACTAACATAAATACAATTTAATTACAAAAGCATGTAACTAACCTAAAAATAATTTAAATTATTGAAAATAAGTTAAAAAAACTACTTAAAAAACGATGTACTTAAAACTATAAGCATATACAAAAAAATACATAACTAACATAAATACACTTTACTTACAAAAGCATGCAACTAACCTAAAAATGATTTAAATCATCCGTTGATAATGGTTGTCATGGCAACAATCAGAACACAATGAGCATGCGTGAATTTTCTTCGCCAGTTACATTAACGCAAATGCGTGAATTTTTCTACGCCAGTTGGGGTAACGCTATGCAGATTATACATTTTTAATTTCCTTTATTCTGTGTTATTGTAATTCAAAAGTACTTCAGAATGAATCTGAAACATGGATTAATTAACAATGTTTAAATTTAAATGCATAAAACATTAAGAAAATAAACAGAATCGTTTGAAATAATCCGCGAAAAATATTAACCCTAGCCTCATTACTGTTGGGAGAAAAAAAAAAACTGAAGCCTTACTCATTTGGCGGTGGGGAAAATGGAAGATTTTTTTGGTGAAAAAGTTGGCGGTGGGGAAAATGGAAGATTTTTTTGGCGGGAAAGTTAGTTTTTAATTAATAATTAAAATTCTAATTAAAATTTCAAAAAAAGGGACCCCAGGTGCACATTCCCGACCTCTAAGGTATACATGTACCAAATTTGGTAGCTGTATGTCAAATGACCTGGCCTGTAGAGCACCAACACACACACACACACACACACACATACACACACACACACACACACACATTGAGCTTTATTATAAGTATATATGAAGAAAAATGGGATGATAAACATATTTGATAGAATAGTTAATTTAACATATTCAACAGCAACATCTGTAACAACCAGTAAAAAAGGTCTTTTCGAAATATTTTCGAATTCTGTTCATTGAAAGTAAAATCCATCTTTCAATAAATATTGTGACCTTAATTAAGGTTGGGAAAACCCCTTATGTTTAAGAGTAAAAAAATCTGACCATGTCTTTTGGATACTTTTTTCATGCACTGAATGTAACCCGAAATTAATCCCGAATCTAAGCATGCCTTTTCAATGGTTCAATGAAAGAAATCAAAATTTGATTTATTTATTATTGCAATTATAGTGATAAGATTACACAGAAAATATCATTTATCTAAATTGGTGCGTTTTTTAATGAAGCATTTAAAGGCATAAGAATCTATAAACCGATATGCGGACAATACCTTGATGAAATTGATCCGAAATTTGAAAAAAATGTATCTTCAGATGCTGAAAATGCATACCAAATTTCATCTATCTGGATTTCTACATTTTGTACTTAAGACATACAAACAAAACTTTCTTTGAATCGATTTCGCTCAAAATGTGATACAAACTACAAATGTGACGGAAAGATTACATATCAAATTTCATCTGCATAGTTCAAAATTTATTTGAATATCCTGCTCACAGACAGACTGATATAATTTCAAAACCGTGAGCTTAGGATTCAGAGAGATCTGAAACACGTGGATTCGTTAAAATTTTGAGATCGAAATTTTCAACGATTACAATACTTCCTCATTGTAAACTTGGTAACGGAAAAATCAAAAATCCCATATTATAGAATATCCCTTTTCTTGTAGTTTCTTTTTGTATATAACTTACATAAGGGTGCGTATTTTCTATGTGATGCAGTTAAAAAAATTAAAAATCAAAATGAAATCTTCATTCGTGTTTAAATTCATTTATTTAACGTTTATTTGAAATATAAATTTTGATTTATATAAAGTTTATATTATATAAATATATTTAGTTTATTTTATATAAATTTTAATATTTTTAAAATTTCAGGAGTAAAAATGCATTTTTTAACATCTTATTATATATATTTTGAGACGTATTATATATATATTTTGAGAAATATTTAAAAGTTAATGTCATGTCATACTGCGCAAAAATGGTAGAAATCTACCAATGAAACCTACTCTCCCTCTTACAAGTAAGTTTTACAGTAATAAAAATATTTTAAATCTACTCGCTTAGTTATTGGAAGTTATAATTTTTTTTTCTTTTTGCTGGGATCAGAAAAAATCAGATGAAACACACAACTAATAAGGATAAGAAAAATAAAGGAATTCAAGATGAATTTGAAACATCAGAGCAAAACTATCTTCATGATCTGTGGCAATTCCATCACCCTTTTCTGATGTAGCTATCTTTCTTTTTAGACATCTCACGCGGCGAAAATGGGTTTGCGCATAATTATAAGTTATAAGTGCTATTTCCTTTCATCTTTTTTTTGTTTTGTTTTTTATAACTGTAAGGATACATTTTCATACTTATATAATATTCTTTTTACTAAAAAAATGTTATTGAAGCTGTATGTAACTTAAGCCGTGTTTTTACAATTTCTATTCATGAATAGCCAACGTTTCGATTTAAAATATGCTATGGAAATTTGTCAGAGATTTTTATACATCCTCAGCATTCCTTTAAAATTTTCCTGCTTTAAAGTCACAGCTTTTCTTTTTATTAAAAAGCAATGGTTTTTTTTTTCTCTCTCCCTAGGCTAAGAAACTATTATGATTACAAGTTTTTTCAGAAACGCTTATATTAAGAATGGTAATAATCATTGGAAATTGTAACGATATTAGTCAACAGATGGCACCACCATCGGACTGGTTTGCTTATATCACTTTACTTTCAAAGTGCAACACAAGTCATTATGAATTAATAACTAATAAAAAAAGCATATCTTACATCACATATTTAGAAAGTTAAAAGTAAAATGTTCAGACGTTGTTTTGTTAAATTATTTTTTACAACTTTTAGCTCGATGCCGTCATAACAAGCGATATTTCAAAGTAAAATTAAAATCGGCCAAAAAACTAATATATAAAGCAAACTTTTTCCTTTAAAAAAAATTCATAACTCAAATTTTTCACTTAGTATGTCTTTATTTGAATATAAATTATTATTTTATTAGAGAATTAATATTAATACTTTATTTGAATATAATTAATATTTTATTGAATATAAATTAATATTTTTATTTGAATTTAAATTAATATTTTATGTCTTTATTTGAATATAAATTAATATTTTATGTCTTTATTTGAATATAAATTAATATTTTATCCCGTATTAATATTTTAAATGCATAAGAAGATTGTAGCAATAACTTCCATATTAGGTTAATATAAGATAATTAGAAAATGAATTATCTTATTCCTCCCTCATTTCTTTTTTAAAACTGATTGATATTTTTCCTTATTCTATCAAATGAATGCCTTTTTATACAAAGACCACTATGGCCTGGTGGTAAGGCCTCGGCTTCAGATTCGCGACTCGAATCTTCCAAATAACCATCGTATAAGCGGGATTAGTGCACACCAAATCAGTCGGGAACCAAATATCCTCCCGATGATATGGTGTGGAAACTTGAGAATGGGGTGCCAGCTCTGGTGACGTCCTCGTCATCTGATAGCGGTTCAAAATTAATAGGTTCGTACCAAAATAGCCTTAGTGTTGCTTTAAAAACGGGACGTTAAAGTAAACTAATCTAAAAGCCTTATTGTATTAATGGAATTAATATTATGGATTTCTTATTACATTTAGAAATCAATCTAAAGTATTCCTTTTAAAACGAAAAAACGATTTTGTAAAGCAGTAAATCAAGGCCTTTAGTCAAATAAACCGATAAGGCCAAGGCATCCAATAAGGTCAAGCTACAAAAGGCTATTAAAAGATGCACTCACATTTATTTAAAATAAAATGAAAAATTGGTTTTGTTTTTATATTTAATTTTAGAAAATTTAAATTTTTTAAATTTGCTTGCTGATCTATGTGTCTGATTTTTTTTACAACAGTTATGAAATGCGCTTTCAAAATAAATAAATAAATGAAAGAGAGAGAGAAAGAAATACTTTCAACAACTATAGTAAATATGAGTGGCCTTTGCGACCACTTATTGTAACCCTGAACAGAAGAAATTGTATGTTTGTAATATAAGACTTAATATTATTCTGCTTATTTGCTCAAGAAAAGGCAAGGGATTATCAACAATTCCCAGCGAAAGCAAGTTCTCCTCTTTTTCTTTTCACACATATATGCACATATTTCAAAAGTAGTAGTATTCTCTCTTATTTTAAAATGACCTGTTTGACGCCGAACAAATGTCAATTCACTACACGTGTGATTCGATCATGCTGTCGAATTGCAGCATTTGTGAAATAATAGAAACATATAGAAATAGAACCAGAACCATATTATGACCAGAAAATTTAGTCCAGAAGTCACTAAATTCTTTTTGGGCAAATGTTTTGAACTGTTGGAAAGGATAGGAAAGCGGATGAGAGGGGAAAAAAAAAACAACTCATTTTTATTTTAATGTAGTTAGCAAACTTGAAATTAAAAAGAAAAAAAGAATTCCGCACATACGAGTGACCAAATTATTATGACCTTGACACTTTAAGCAGATCGGTTATAACTTCCCTTTGTTACCATTGAAGGGTTAAATCGCATAAAAAGCGAGCAGGAAAGTGAAGCATCACTTGTGCTTTGGTGGGCGAAAAAGTGGTCAAAAAACATGATTTAACTGAGTTTGAACTCTGGATGATTGAAGACACTCTATAACGTAGGTAGCAGTATCAGACAAAATGGCTCCATTTGTGAAGTGTTCGAGAGCAACCATTATTGCTTATTAAGAGTGGACTAGCAAGCAGAAAAACGGGTGTGAACGTCAAGCTTGTGTTTGTCAAAGGATACTTATATGAAAAAAGACCTGGAAAAGTTGCCCAATCCAATAGAAAAAAACTACAGTACATCAAATTGCGTAGAATCTTAAGGAGTAAGTGTTAATATCACTGAACGAATTGTTTATTGTAAATTACACAGTATAAGCGATGTAAGCCGATAACCTGTTCGAAAGAGCAGACTTTTAAGTTCTCAAAGAAGCACAATATTTAAGAAATAGATGACTGATAAATGATAATGTGGACCGATAAATCGCGTTTTTAACTATACCCTGCAGATGGCAAAATACGAATATGGTGAAAACAGTATGAGGTCATGGATTCCAACTACAGTGCCACAAAACTTCAAGCTGGTAGATACAATATTATTTTTAGGATGTCTTCATTGTAGACATTGTAGGATCATTTCGGCATTCTAGGTTTTTTTTATTACTATGGAAGAATGTCTAAATGCCTAAGGGTGTTCAAGTGTTATCGTAGACCAAATACATGCTGCTGTAGAGAAATGCTTATCATAAATCATATATCAACATCAACAGTCTCCGTTGAGATTGTGTGTGATTTAACGGGCGCACTGCCCATCATCCGGGTATTACCGCGCGATACTTCTAAAAAGCTGTTCTGACCTTATCTTCAGAAAGCTTGCACATTCGCCTCGGTGAAGCTTGTCGCCAAAATCAATTGTTTAATTTCGTAAATTTAAAAGTAAATAAAATCATTTTTCTAACATGTAGCAATAATTGGAGTCAATTACAACTACATGCAACCCTAATTACGACACTTATGTTAATGCGTATACTGAGAAAGGTATACTTTTTGAATGACAATGATCCTTCTTATAAAGCACGCATACACCACAGATGGTACGAAAACATGACAGAGAATTAACCTGGCTTAGTTTCTCTGCACAATCGCAAGATCTCCATCCAGTTGAATTTGTGGGACGAGATTGAATGGAGTATTAGCCATCTGTATCCATTGCCAACAAATATTAAGGAATTAGAAAGAGCAGTACATCGAAGAGGGGTCTCAAATTCCTCATACGCCTACCAAAATTTCATAGTGTCCATGCCAAGAAGGTATCATGTAATATTAAGGGCAAAATGTGTTCCAACTGTATATTGAAGGGGTGGTCTTAATAATTTGACCATATGCATTAGTGTATATGTACATAGAATTACACTAAACATTTTTTGAGGTATTAATGAGGAATTAAGCCTACTTTTGAGGAATAATAATAATAATAATAATAATAATGAGGAAATAAATTATTATATTGTATATTATATTGTAACTTCTCTAACTTGAACATTTTTAATTTTAAATCGTCAGCATTTCAAAATTTTTTTCTGCTTCTTGAATTTATTATCAGTATAATATTAAAATATCCTTTATGTGTAAGACTGGTTTATTTTTTTTAATCAAAATTACAAATGTTGGTTTAAAGACAAAATTGATAAAAAGAAAAAAAAAAATGCTATATGTTTATTTATTTTTTTAAATTTCTGGGTTGTTTTCATTAGTTAAATACAATTATAATCTATTTCTACATTGATCATGAATAAAAATAAAACTTTTTAAAGCTCTTAATTCCTTTGAGCATTTGACTGCTATTCAATGCATTCAATAAAAAAGATAATAAAATTTTCGTAATTTCTGAATTTTCTAAAAATTTAAGAATATAATAATTATTATCATAAAATTATTTACATCGAGATAAAAAATCCTTCTATTTTTTCAAGAAATTTCATCGTTATTTTCCTCGATTTGAAGTATTTATATCAAATTTACTGTATTATTATTATTATCATCACGAATTAAATGTCGTTTGGGAACCCATGTTTTATGGTGATTCTTTATTCTCCTGATGTCTACTATCACCCCTCTGAATTTGTCGGTCAAATTCGGCAACACTCTGTATAATGATATTAGCCCTTTACTAAAATTTGAAGAGGGAAAATAAAATAAAAATATTGATTTAAAAAGATACTAAACTAACAGATTTCAATAGCAACAACAGCAAAGATATCACACTTTAGAGTGCTTTATTTCTTTTAACTCTAACTTATGTGAGCATTTTCTATGGAATAAATTTAAAGCTATTAAAATATAATACAAAAGAAGCTTTCACATCGTTTTGAACAGGTTTGTTTATTGAATATGTATATACATTTTGTAAAATTTTCAGGGAAAGAAATACATTTTTTAACAACTTTTTACTGCAAGGTTGCTTATTTCAAAGAAACTTATTTCCTCTTCTTTTGCTCAAGAGTAGCTTTCATACATTCCTAAAGAAGAAAAAACATGAAGATTAAACCAGCAAATACAATTTGAGATTTATAACTATTTGTGCCAAAATCGATTAATACGCTGAGAAAAGTCTAATGTAAAAATAAACATTTCCTTATTTTTATTTCTATGTGTATCAGAATTCCATGTACGGTTCATGTTCGAAAACGTACTTAAATAAAATTTTCTTCTCTTGTGCAAGTTTGATATCAGAGAATTTATTTGGCTTTTGAACATTAGACTGTGGGTTCGATTCTGATTCCATGGAAAATCTGCCTGATACACGTTAAATATGGCCCCTTGTTTGATGCTAAAATTTTTAGAGATTGTCAGTTCTAAAGCGTTTTTTGCCCTCTGAATATAGTTAGAAACCTTGGTTTCTAATTAACCATATTAAAGCTTCAAAATAACGTATAAATATAACTACATAAATCAGGTAGTTTTCAAACATTGATGTATAATTTAATTATTTCCCTCGAGGTCGTTTTCGAGGGGACGAACAAGCAATTCGAGGTGTTTTATAGCGCTCTTAATGGATTTTTTACTTCTAACTTAAAATGATTAAAAGCAAAATTTAGCTTATAAAAGTTTTATATTCACACACTTTTTTAATCTTTAAACTTATAAGCGATATTTCAAATGTATGCTGAAATAAATTTCATATCAATAAAATGAAAATTTTTTAATGTTAAAGTGGTGTAAAAATGATTAAGAAGAAAATGTTAAAATTTCAATGAGTTTTTTTCTTTTAAAAAAATCCTTTATTTTTGAGCTTATATTATACAAGGATTAAGTGATAAATTCAATGAAATAAATATGCATTGTACAGCATTTCAACATTTTTGTGCAATAAATAAAGCGCACTCATTTCGCTATTTACAATAATACAATTTACAAAACATTATCATGCTATAATTGCTTCTTTAATGAAAAGAAATCATATTCACCAAAATCTAAAACTGATTAATTATAACTTCAGAAAACATTAGAGTTCAGAATTAAATATAAATTTTTATTTGCTTCTGTGAAACATGTAATCATAATGACGTAATTCTTATTATTCAATGGATTATTAATACATCTAATGTGATAAAATTGAATTACACTTTACCTCAACTGGTTTTGATCTCTGTTTCAATTCTTCTTCCTGCAAAAATTTCAATGAATTTTAAATTAAATATGTAAATATTTATCAAAAACTTTTTGGAAAGTCTACATTGATATTTTTATATTACAAATTTAGCTCTTTTTCTGATATTATGATTTTTATCTTAATGGGAAGTTTTTGAAACTTAAAATATGTTTGAACTTTTAAAGTAAAAGGACTTAGTATTAATTAATAATAATAATGAGTAGGATTACTGTCATTCATTTTATGTTAACACTAACTGTAGACTAATATACAGAATTCGAAAACAACATATCATACACATGAAGTATAACATAAAGTCACATACATAAACAAATAGTATAATACGTACCTTTCCCATTTCTTTTATATTTTTGGCAAAACACTTACTGTCCTATAAAGCAAAGAAAAATAATTGTTAAGACTTTCTTACGCATTCGATCACTTTTTTAGTACTAATTATGGCTATGAATTCAGTAATGCATTGAAATGACTGATAACACTGAACAGATTGAAATGACTGATAAGACCGATCAGATAAGAGAGTAGCATAACAAAACAATTCTTTTATTTACAAATTTATATATGTACAAAAACAACTTGTTCCCATATAGGTTAATAATATTTACAAAATTCAAATAACAACTCAATCACGAAATAGTTTGTCGATCAAATCGGAGAATAAGTCACCAAAAAAAAAGAAAAAAACTGGCTGTTAGTTCTGAACGTCTGCTACAAGGCCACTCCAAAACCTACCCATCTTTATCGGGTGGACCCGATAAAGTCTGACAACTACTGCGGACACCGACGTCTCTCCGAATTCTATTTCGAAGCCTTTATTTCCTCTCCTCTGGCAAAAAAGAAAGAAAGTATAGAATAGAATAGAAAAACGCATTTTATTTCTATTAGATATATGCCTCTGGTTCTCCCATAGGTGAACTTCAGCTCTCTATCACCCAAAAATTGCCCAGCAATGCTTCATCAATGGTTTTAACTCGATTGAGGGAGTGTCGATTAAGGATCCATTTTTGTGGCCGACAACTCTTGAACGCATGTTAATTATAATCAATTCTCAGCTAACATCGACTGAAGTGTACCTGGGTTTGATACTTAATGACATCGGTTGTTGGTGATTGAGTGTTTCCTGATGACTTGGGAGTCATCTCTTCATAAGGGAAAAAAGTTTACCATTTGGATTTTTGAAGTTCTCCCGTGAAGACATGATGGATTTATTTGAAACGACAAACACCCATCTGAGTTCCCATTCTTGGGTAGCAACAAATGGCCAGACACAATGAATATCCTAGTGATCTGGCTGTCCATATACTGGCCACATCTGGCTGTCCGTATACACTTAACTATGTGTGGGGAACTGGGTGACGTTAAATCTGGTTGGATTCCCAATTACCAGGTAAGGTAAAAGGGGAAACGGTATAACGCACTTAAACTTTAATACAGTAAAAAATTGCATTCATAAGACTTGAAAGAAATATAATTATAGGCATGATCATCGAAATGATCTGAATAATATAATTGTTGAAATAGTACATTCATAATTTTATCAAAATACTTTCCATCTAATACTGTAAAATGCATTTATTTATCCTTTTACAAACTTATCCAAATAATGTTTGTAAAGTTTTGAATCACCAATTTCATTCTAAAGTTTACAGTAATAAAATGATTTTTTAACATGAATGTATTAAGTAGTATAAATAAATGCAAAGCTAAGATAAAAATTTAGCACTTTATCTGCTAAATATCAAATATTAATGTGCATTTTAAATTATATAATATTATGGTTTTTTATATATTTAAATTATTTTATAACTTATAATCGTTGGTTTTAATTGTTTTATTCATTACGCCGAATAAGGCACTTCATTAATTTATAATTTAATAAAGCAAAATAATTTTTTACTCGTATTATTTCTTCTATTGAAGTGATGCAGTAGTAATTACCAATCCCTGCCATATCTGAAGAAGATAATTCAACACCACAAATCTTGTATATTTCTAAATCCTGCAAAATACGGAAATAAAAATGTTGAAACATTATGATTTTCAGAAAACCCAGTATATTGTTTAAAATATAATTTACATTCTCTACTTTTATTCTCAAAATTTACATTTAAATAACATATTTTTGACAACAATAATCTAATATTTTTACAATCAAAATTTCATGTACAATCTGTTGTAAAATCAGAGTCATATTTCCCCTAAGATTGTCCTAAATCTCGATTTTAGGCTTAGTAGTCTAGACAGTACAAGTACATATAAAAATAACCACATTTATCACATTTTCCATCGTAGGTTTCAACAAATTGTATTAATTGTACAACTTCACTTCCTCAGAATTTTTGAAAAATGTGAGGCATTATTTTTAAAAATGTTAAAATGTATTAATTATTCAAAGTACTGTATGTCGTTAGTAATACTATTCCTATTTTGTTTGGCAATTATCGGATACCATCTTGAAAAAACAATAAATTTTTTAAAGCGATCCACGAGTCAATACATTTTTGGAGCTCTTCATAAAAGTGCAAATGATGATCAATCAGGCCGTGTGCCTTCGACTGAAAAAAATTCTAGTTGGAAGGAGCAATGCTTGGTCAATAAATAGGTTTGTGTAAGACTTCTTATTTAGCGTTTCCAAATATATTTTTAATTTCCTAGAAACATGTGAACGATATCTTGCTGGAGGATAATATTGTCTTGTCTCTTTTGGTTTTGTCGCCACTTCCCCTTCAACGCTTGGCTCGAAAGCATCAATTGCGCTCAATACTATTCTTCTGTGATGGCTTTCCTCGGTTTAAACAGCCCATAATATGTTACACCGAGATAGTCATACAGAAGGCAGTATATAACTTTGGCGCCGTAAATATTCAAAGGGTCAGAGATTGATGAATTCCATTCATAAACATGTTCTCTCACTAAGAGCACATTTGCCGTAATTATTTGAGAATATTCAAAGCGTTTAAGCCGCAGTTTTCGTCAAATGGGAACGAAAAAGCAAAGATTCCTACAAATGACAAAATTTTTCTCGACATCTTCGATTAAGAATAAATTTATGATGCAAACACAAATTGAATAATGTGGGGCTGTCATTATATTGATAGATAGTCAAGCTTACTAGTTGGCATTTTTGATCCAAGCAGCACTAACAGCTGTAAATATCTTACAGCTGTAAGTATTGAAAAATGGCGGAGGCAAAACTGTGCATCTAATAAAATAATCCATTTTTAAAATTTACATCCGATTATATTAAATAACTTCACTGATATATTTATAATGTCCAATTCTACAATGTCGTTGTGCTCGGTCACAAGCAAAAATAATTTGCAATTTCTTTCTCCCATATTCATGGTAAACCATGTTTTAAAAAGATAATTGAGAGTTGCAAAAATAATTCCAAAATAATCATTATATTCTCATCATTCAATTGTCAACTATAAATTAATAGTAAGTTAGTAAAATATGCTGCAATCGTTTTAATGTTCTATTTTGCAACTCAGATTGTAAGCCTAAAAGTCACAAATTGAGAAACTGACAACAGGTGCTCGCCAAATAATAGAAAAGAATAAAAAAGGAACATATTATTACCGGGCATGAAGCATACACTGACTTCCCTAACAGCAATTACCTAAAACTTTGTTACAATACCTTCACAATATTGGCCAGCATTCAAAATGCCAAATAACATCGTAGAGATATTGTATAATATCATTTGCTAACAGGCTAAGGTTTATTAATGCAGCCTAATTAAATGAAGTATAATGTAAGCTTCACACAAAGTGCAAAAGATTCAATAAAATTATTTTATGACAGTTGGCAATATACAAAAATCTTTTTGCATTTTGAATTTTCAGCCTTTTTCATATTGAAAATAATAATTCGTTAAATACTCTGATCTAATTATGAGAGAATTTTTTGTGGCCTGCATATTTCTGTAGATTATATGGAAAAATTTTTATTGTATTTAAAGTGCCTTTAAAATAGAAGTTTTAAAAATATTTTTTCCATAAAAATTAACATTTAAAAAAGTATTATTATTTGAAATTCTATTTGAATCTTTTGAATCAGTTAATCTCTTGTTTAGCAGGTCTCCAGTGCAATGCGCTAAATAAAGGAAGCGAAAATATTCTTTACAAAGAAATTGAAGAAGGGAAACTTATTTTCTGATTAATTGGAACGCACTCTACGAATTTCTGTTCCTGAAGAAATTAATTTTTTGATCTGGAAACGATTATTTGTTCTATGAAAAAAATTAGTCCTTTAGTATTTTAAGTTTATTAGCTCGAATAACCAAAAAAGTAGGCAGATGAGTAGTTAATTCGTTATTCGAAACTAATACTTTAAGATTTTAAATGACGGCGAACAATGATTTTAGATAATAGATTCACGGACCTTCATTGAAGTAATATATTAATTTATAAATTGTTAACTCTCTCTCTCTCTCTCTCTCTCTCTCTCTCTCTCTCTATATATATATATATATATATATATATATATATATATATATATATATATATATATATATATATATATATATATATATATATATATATATATATATATATATATATATATATATATATATATATATATATATATATATATATATATATATATATTTGAAAATACTTTTGTTTATATATATGACTGAATGTTTTAAAAATAATCAAGGAAATAATTTATGGGAAATTTATATGAATTAAAATTAAATATTCGATTATCAGTTTATAATTATTAATAAAATAATTTTCAACCAAATCTTTATTCGGTTAAATAGGCGGTTAAATCTCAAGAATTTTTAGAAATCAAATGTTAAGGAAAGTACTGAATAATGTTTTGAAATATGAGACAGTTTCTTTTATCTAATTTTACTTACAATTGAATAATCCTGATCTTTTGAACATTCCTCCATTGCTTCTCTTATTTCTGCAAATTCTTCATCTGAAAATAAAATGGATCACACGAGATATTAAAAATATTTGTTGTTAAGGTTAAGTTTATAGTGAAAATATGAATAAACATTTTTATATGGTGTAGTTAAGGAAGTTTCAAAAAGAATTCCGCACACTGGTGAGCCTTAACCCATCACATTATACAGATTCACGATCTTTCTTGTTTTGTCATTACCAAAATTGTTCCTTATATTATAATGCTGATCAGGGGAGGATGACCCATCTCCCTTTTATCTATTATATACCAATGGAAAGAAGGAAAATACTATATTAATTGCCGGTATCAAACCTAATCTTTAAAGGAAATTCCAAAAATGAGAACTGGAACAAGAGAAGATAAAAAGAAAGAAAAAAAACCCCTCGATTCTTGCAGAAACTAGGTTTACTAGATTTGAAAGAATTGAAACTTTTGAAATTTTATCATTTTCATTAATAGCATATATTAACATCATCTTTTAAAAGTACGGTTCTGTTCAGTTGCGAAGGAATTGGATTAAACATCATTAAACCTTCAGGTTTAGATGAATGAATATGAACATATGATGAGTATGATAATATCATGAAAATGATCATGACGAATATGAATTAGAAAGTATGATTCATTAGCTTGTCTAAGTTAAAATTCTTTCTAAATAAAATCATTTCAATGAAATCTGAGTTATTCAATTATTTCATTAATTTTGAATGATACAAAATATTGTGAAAAAAATATTGACTGCTAAAAAAATATTGAAAAATACCATAAACGAAGCATAAAAAGATTAATCGATTTTGAAATAAATTTTATCAAAATTTCTACTTATATGTACCTTCCAAAAAACGAAATTTATAATACGGAGTATAATGCTCTACATTGAAACTCATTTTAATTTTATATTCAAAATAAAATATAATAATGGCATATTAAATATAAAAGAATATATTTTTTTGCAATTTAACAAAATATTTCAAAATACGTTAAATAACATTTCTCGAAAAAGACAAAGAAAAACGTTTTTACTTTTAACTAAATTATGATTAGATTTTTTCCAAATATGCTTTAATATAAAATGCACAGTAAAATTTTTTGAATAATATAACAATGAATAATAACATTTTGATTCAAGTAAATCATTTTGAATCAAAGTTTAAGTCGTAAAAATTAATCTTTAATTGAAAAAAAAATGTTTTTTCACTTTTTTAAAATGTAGACTATGTTATATCGATAAGAATTGTAACTATAAAATGAAATATGTTACAAGCATATGTTATGTTTCGAGTTTCTAGTAAATCAACAGAAAATAATATTTTATAAAGATACTGCCACTGCAGCACTGCAGATATATATATATATATATATATATATATATATATATATATATACAGGGTGTCCCAAAAAAATGTATATACATTTTAGCAGCTGATAACTAAGTTATTTCTTCTTTCTTTACAAACTGAACCCATTGAACCGAGTGATGGCAGACAGACTTTAATTTGTAGAAAGGAAATTTATTCTAAAATGCTAATGGAAGTATGAAAATGTAGTAGAAGTGCAAAGACAATTTAAGAGGGAGTTTAACAAAGTACCACCTACACGAGTTACCATAACTCGAATTAGAGATAAGTTTGAAGCTGATGGAACTGTTCAGGACGTCCATAAACCTGCAACAGTTGTTCAATTGAGGGCAACCATTGAACATGAATGTACGAATATCCCTTAGGGAATTGTTCCATCATGTGTGCTATTCCATCGCTTCGCGTTGTCAGCAGTGTCTGGAGCAGAACGGACATCAGTTTGAGAACATGCGATAACAAGACAATAGAATGATATTTGTAGAATCTTTTACATGTTGAAAATTATTCGAATTATAATAAACCCCAAATTTACAATTATTTAAAGTGTGTATGCATTGTTTTGGGACACCCTGTATATATAAATATATATATATACTTTTCTCCACATTTTTCGTTTCCCACACACATACACACACAAACCAGTCTTCCCCAAGGAATGATCTTCTTCACTACTTATCACCTTTTCCAGAGAAAATTCATCCTAAAAAAGTAGTTGCATAAAGTATAGTAGAAAATACAGCTGGACGATGACCGAATGCGTCATCGCGATAACATATATTATTCAATATATATCGATATTTTTCGATGTATCATTTCCTTATTTATTTGTTGCTGTTCTAAATCCTAAATATCATCTTTTAGCATACTGACAAATAAGAACTATTCCAAATAATTAAAAATTTCATTTTATGTAATAAAAAAAAATTCGTGATTTTTTTCAATAAAAATAATTAGAAAATAATTGTATTAATTCCCCTTCAATAAAGTGTGTCAATATCAAAGAAATGTCTGCCTTTTACAATTTATCATATTTCTTTTTTTCAATAATGCATTATATTTAAAAATTTACTTTTTTTACTGCTGGTTTAGAAAACTTCAGTTTCTTTGATTTTTTCTTATTAAAAAATAAGGAAACGGCATAATAAAGCCATGATAAGGTAAAATTAAGTAATTTTAGTAAAAATCGAATTCGAATTCTGCAGTTTAAAGTCTTGAAAAATTAACACTGTAATGGATTACATAAATGTTTATTCTTTTTTTAAATGCATTAATTGTAATTTAATTTAAATATACACTGGAATTTAACAATAGGTAGAGTTTATATTATAAACTACTTTACAATTATTTCTGGAAGATAATTAGGATGTTTAAAATAAATGTAGCATAAAAAACTGTTTGAAATTTAAATATATCCGAAAAATACATAATTCATTTATTACATTTAAACAGAAGTTTTTGTCCGTATCTCCGTATCTTTTAGTATAAGGAACAGAAATAAAATGACATTCTTATACCAAACATATTTATGTATTAAATTATGACAATATTTATAAAAATATTGACAAAATTTATGTACAATGATTAAAAACAATGAAGAGCAACTAAACTAAAACCTAGAAGAAAATTAATTTTCAATATCAATTTATTGCATAGCGATTCATCAGGAGCCATGATTCAATGGTCATGATGCTGATGAAGAGATATTGAAAAATATATTTTTCAAAAAGTGATATTTCTTTTTTCAATAAATCGAAAATCGGCACAGATCTAGTAGGAAACAGAAACAGAAATAAATATGTATTTAAAAATCTCATAATGTAACTTTCCCTAATCAAAAATATTGATAAAGATTTTTTAAAAGATATTATCCAGTTCTTTAGTTATTTTTATTTTAATTCTTGGATTTGTATCCAACTAATTATTAACTATTTTCTTTAAGTTTTTTTTGGGCAGGTTGAAACCTAAAAAAATATTAGCAAAAAAACTGTGGTTCTGTTTCGATAATTTATTTTTTAAGATATATTAATTATATATTTTAGCGAAATTTGATATATGTGCAGGAAAGATATTTATATTTTAACTTCGCCATTGTGATAATTTTTCTTTATTATTACCTTCAACTTATTGTTACCATTCCATAAAATTTATTTCAGCATTGTATAGAAAAACATAGACTTGAGTATCTCTCTTTAATAAGTTTTATTTAAATTAAACAATATATTAATTTTAAAAAAAATAAAAGCATCTTAAAGCCTTTTAAAATAAGTCAAGTATATTAACATTTTATTTAAATTAAAAAATAATATTTCAGAAAAATATATCCATTTTTTTCAAGTTTTTTAAATACATACCACACATCAGCATTTTGACTAATTTCAGCAGCATTTCTTCATCTTGAGTTGAATCAATGGCAGCTATAAACAAAAATAGTAGGACAACCAATGTGGTGAAATGCATTTTTTTTTATTCTTTGAGTCAGACGATTCAAAACTTTTAATCAGGCAAATTCGTGGTAAAAGAAATTTGTCATTTCTTTTATAGGTATGGTTTTCAATAGGGGCTAAAATTTCGAGGTTTTGTATTCTTCTCAATCCTTGTTCATTAATAAAAGAAGCAAAAGAACAATAAATGAGTGAGGAGACAGTTGATATGATATTTCTTTCATGTGTGACATTTCCTTTTTATTTTGGAGGACATTCTTTTTTTTCCTCAAGTGAATGTATGTCGGAATTGAAAGTTGTCACCAAAATTATATGACAAATGACTCAATCGCACGATAATTTTCAATTTATATTGTTAATACAGCTGAAAAAGTTGACATTCCAACATGACTAAAAAAAGCCACAAAAATTATTGTGGTGCAAAGATTCGGCATAGTTTAAAATTTATAAAAATATTAATATGATGAAAATGCACGTAAATGTATTTTGAAAGTGTTTTAATTTATTAAATCTTAATTTATGCTATATTTTAGGATGTAACTAAACACCTCCTGTTTAATAAAACTGACTGCATTTTACTCTATGGAATTAGAAAAAAAAAAAACAAGATCGACTTGCCAAATGGAAAAAAAAATTATGTCTAGAAGGATTTATAAAATCTTTTATCGATTTTGATTTTTAATATTTTGAGTAATTATGGAAAAATTTTCCTTCAACATATTTTCAGCAATTTTTATTCCTAGGTATGAATAAAAAAATGAAAATCCTCATCTGGAAAAAGTAGCACTTGTTGCTCATTTAGGAATATTTATTATTAATAGGAATATAACACACCATGGAAGTAAAAATAAGAAGAAAAAAATAAAATAAAATCCTACAGCCCTTGTATTTTGTAAATCATTTATGTGTCTACTAATAATTGATGTAATCGATTAATAATAATCGATTAATCTAATAATTGATGATGACGATTGTATAGTATCTCCGTGTTTTGACATTCTACAGGGCAGAACTTCCAAACTAGAACTAATACATTTGATATACATTGGAGGTTGGGAATACGCACTCCTGGGCGAAATGCTTTTGAAATTTCTCAATTAAAAAACTAAACGAGATTTCGGAGTTCGTTTCTCAATTATTTCCGAAAATGCTATTAAGGAAAATTGATTCTTAACCACTTTAAAATTTAAAGAAAATGTCTATTTAACTATGCCGATTTAATATAAGTGCGAATTTTTTAAAATTTTGACAGTTGGAAAGAATTTGAAATTTTGACAAAAATATTTTTCATATACTTTTCAACAGTAAATTTAGTTGTTGACCTGAAATTCAAACTATTTTCAGCTTTCTACCATGTACTTTCAAGAAGAGGGATTCTGTGTAACATCTGTATAATTTACATGATGAATAAGATAGTGAAGTTACGATTTTAATAGTATTAAGATATCATGAGATTTCACTTTAATAAAATAATTCGTGTCCGAAATAAATAGACCAAGCTATTCAAATTACGTTCTTGAAGTGATTGTCACAGTTTGATGCTCGCCAATATTTTCTTACAAGTATCATGTACGTTAAGTATGCACAAGTATAGGGTTTTGAAATTAAACACAACCAATCTTTCGAGCGAGCCAGTTGATTGCCAAAAAGGGACCAGTCATTAAAAATCGAAATTTAAGATTGTCTATATAGAATGTTATATTTTTATAACTGTTAAAAACAGTTAGGCTTATTTTTTTTATATTTGTCTGTGTAATCTGAAGTAATTTACAATATGAGTATGCTCAGAAGTGATGTGTGATCATTTATATTATTTGACAGTGCCGATATTTTATACATTAACATAAAAAATGTGGCTATGTATGTAAATATATATTTTTACGCATATGTTTTACATCTCCACCTAGCCTACTGGATCAAATTCAAACAAATATTAACCCTAATTATTTAAAACAAGATAATAATAAAGAACTTCGAGGAGACCGTTAACCTTATTAATTAAAAAAAACACATCAAATGCTGCCATATATAAAGCATAAGGAGAACGATGAATCGTATTTGTTGATTTTTAATTAATATTCCCGAATAATAATATGAGAAGGTATATTATCAGCCAATGAATCGTCTCAATTCAGGAAGTTTTCAATGTAGGAACGCACTTAATAATACTCCTACTACTTAAACAATAATAGCAGTTATCTGATGTGGATTATTAGATAAAGTGGAAAGTTTACCACAGCGTTATTCATTTATAAAACTCCATTAAGAAATATAAAGGTTCAAATGATCATAGTCAATATAATGATAAAAAAATAATAGTACCAACCGAAATATCAACTAGGCAATTCGATCTGTAAAAAGCTGTATTTAATTCAAAAGTATCTTGGCAACAACCCATTTCAGGTAGCTATACTTTCTACAGATTCTATGTTTTCCTTAATATTTTTTTCACAACTCAAATAATCTTGTTTTGATAAACAGTTATCTTTAAATATTCTTTTGAAATATTGTCAATATTTCGGGAACGACTATCGCAGAAACAAATTTTATTTTATATATTTTGCACGATTTTGTTTAACACTTTAAAAAAAATTAGCAAAGTGAAAAGTCTTATTTCTTTAAAAACAAATGCATTCTAGATTATAAAATGAGATAAAAAAAATTGAGTTTTTTTGAAATGTTTTTAGAAGACATGCAAATATCTTATATAAGTTTGCATACAATTTCTAGAATATATATGCATATAAGTCATCATAAAAAATGAAAATAGAATGAAGAAACGCAGATATATTAATAAATATTGCCCTTGGGTTTCCAATCGCAAAGTTTTATTAAATAATGGAAGCAGCAGCATGAAACGTCTTGTATCGTTACTGTTAAATAGTTTAAATGTTTATATTTTTTTCTGTAGTGTAAAAATGTTAATAAGCAAAATGCTCTTTTTAGTTCAATCTATACTCTATCATGATGTAAACATTTGCACATTCGTCTATTTGTATCTAAGAAATTTGCTCGTGTTTGAGAATTTTAAATTTTATAGAGTTTATCAGACCCCCCCCCCATATATATGTGTGTTTGTGTGCTATATATATATATATATATATATATATATATATATATATATATATATATATATATATATATATATATATATATATATTATATTTAATTGAAGTTATAATTAATTATTTTATATGGAGCATTTATTATATTTAATTAATTTAATATATTTGAGAAAAATGAATACTTAAAATACTTTAGCTAAGTAATAGAATATTGAAAAAAAATTGAGTTTTACAGAAAGGCTCCACCTGAATTGGAATTGACTCTTTCTTTTCCAAGAAATGTAATTGAACAAACAAAGTCTCTTTAGTCGAGATGGAATTATCAGTCATTAAAATGTTAACTTTTTAAAGGGGAAAAATCATTTTTTTTTGTTCAAATGGCTTATTATCAATAGCAATTTTATATAACTGTAGTCAATTCTAAAATTGCAATTTCCCTTTGTTCATCATAAATAATAAATAAATTAATATGCTATTCTTTATTATTTGCACAGTCCTTATATTTTTAATATCGTGTAGCCTGATTTTCAGTATAATTAAAAGCATACTGACATCTTTCTTTTTCGTTTATGCATTATTCCAATATTTGAGTTTTTGAGATACTTCTGATCATGAATATTATTATTTTGTACATGTATGACTGCTATTTGTTTGAGGGATTGTCTTGGTGCTTTAACTTCTCTTGGAGAGCAAAGGAAATTCAGCTAACCGCAATATATTTTGAATCTTATTTGTCTATTGCTCTTATAATTGTATTGAGCACTATTGTTTTGTGTATGTTGGACTAGTATTTGAAGATTCAAATTTAAAATATGAGTGATAACTCTAGTACCTTAACTCTCCTTACAGAGCAACTGAAATTTAGTTCATTGCCATATATTTCAAATTTTTATTTGTTTATTGTTTTATTATTGTATTATGTACTATTGCGTTTTGCATGTCGGTCTATAATTTGAGTATTCAAATTTAAAATATGAGGTATTACCCTAGTACCTTAATTTCCCTAAAAGAGCAATTGAAATTCAGCTCACTGCAATATATGTTGAACCTTAATGATACTGAATTGAATTTGTTTTTAATGAAAACCTAATATATCTGATTCTAGAATTATAAAAGAGAAAATATGTATATGTAAGAGAAAATATGTATATAATTCATATGTATATGTAAGAAAATATCGTTCATGTACAGATAAATTTTGTTACTAAAAATACTATATTTTATCCAACATTTAATAAATAATTCTCTTTTAAATTTTAATGCTTTTATAATGCTTCAACAATACTTTGGAACACATTTTGTAAATTTCGTATAATTTGGTTGGAAACTCAGCTTTTATAAATTAAACACTTTCGAGAAAATTTAGATTTTTAATAAACAAATTTCCCTTTCCGAGAATAATAATACGCAATTTTTAGGAAAATGCATACACAAATTGTCAATATTTCATAAAATCGCTATTGATAATTTCAAATCATTATCTACGTTCTGTGAAAAAGGGTGAGCCAAAACCTACTTCATCAATCTCCAGTCGGGCTTTCAAATGCCATGAAACCGAAACCATCAGAATCGTTCAAGTATATTTTTTACTTGATCGAAGTTCAAAGACAGATGTTTAACTGTCTCTCGAGAAAAGAGGGTTTTGCATAAATCCGAATGTGTCCGGATACTTTTGACCGCAATGTATTCATCAAATGCCTTGCCCCAAAAGAAGCACTATTTTTAAAAGCGATCTGAAGGCATCTGAATAACATCCAATTTTATGAAATACCCAAGTTTATCCGGGTAATAAATTTGTTCATCAAGTTTTCCTATATTAAGCATAAAGAATCTTGAAAAATCTCGCGATTATCTAAAATCTTACAACTATATTATGAATAATCATGTAAAATTTTATCCTCTAGATGTTACGATCCCTTATTATAATTGATTCCAAAGAATAAACTTTGTAATTTGTACTTTTTATATATATTTACTAGCTGACACGGCAAACGTTGTTCTGCCATATAAATTATTTCTAGTGAATATTTTGGTCGCTAATTAAAAAATAACGAATGTATTGTAAGTATGTGTGGATGGGATCTATGACAGAAAGAGGAATGGAGCTCTCTAGACCAGCGATTCTCAACCTGTGGGGCGCACTAGAAGCACACTAGAAGAGGGGCGCGAGAATATCCAAGAGAAAATATTATTTTAAAAAATCGATTACCTGACTGAAAGGAAAGCTCACATACAGTCTTATGAAATGGATCCCTAACACACTCGTAACTTGCTATCAGTTTGTCGTCAGCAAGAAAATACTTTTTAAAATTCTTTACCAGCATGGCTAAAAGATTTTCAATGGTTACAAAACAACTTTTACATGATCTTCTTCAGCCTTGTAAGTTTTAGTACAATCATCCACATTTGCAAACATTGTTAGGTATTTTGCTTTAAATTTCTGCTCCACAATTCCAATTTTCTACAAAAAGCATTAACTTTTTCACTCGTATCCAAGATACGTATGTGTATTTGCTCCTTGGAGTTGAAGACTCAAGTTATTTAATTTCTCGAATAAGTCGACCAAGTACCTCAATTTCATCACAAATAAACCATTGCGAAAATAATCGGCCTCCGGTCTGTTTTCTTCTGCTAGGAAATTGGCGATTTCTTCTCTTTATTCATAAACACGTTGCAAAAATTTCCCATGTGATGACCATCTTGCCTCGTAATAAAATAGTAATGCTGAATGTACTGAAACCCATGTCTTTAGAAAGTGCTGAAAAGATTCTCGATTTCAGGGGTCTCATTTATATATAATTTACTATGGTTAAAACCGTATTTAACACAATATTCAGACCAGGACTCATTGCTTTCGAAGCTAAAGCTTCTCTGTGTCACGCAACTTCGTGAAAAGCTGACACTGCACATCGTCTGCTATATCGCCAATTCGACGAGCAACAGTATCATTTGAAAGAGGTATGGACTGCAATTGTTTTGAAAAATTATCTCCAAATATAGTTTCTACAATCTCAATTGCTGCTGGCAAAATAAGCTCTTCACCAATGGTGTGAGGTTTTTTTACATTTGGCTATTTTATATGAACTTTGTAAGATGCAATTAAAGCTTTTTTATTCACAGACAAAGTTTCTTTAAAAATGGTTTTTGCTTTTTATATGATTTTAATTTTAATTCGAAGAATTCTCTGGGTTTGTTGACGTACTCACTATGAAGCGTTTCTACATGTCGTTTAAGTTTATTAGGTTTCAGGCTGTCTGCGTCCAACATTTTTGAGCAAATGATACACAGGGGCCTTTCTTCTTCATTTACTTCAGCACTGGTAAAACCAAAATTTAAGTATTCTTGAGAATATTTTCTTGATTTTATTTTCGGAACCACGCTCGTGTGTGTACTTGTTGATGCTTGACTATCGTCTAATGCTTGCTTACTTTCGCTTAAATATTTATCCATGAGTCTGCATAAATCTACTGCCATGAATATTTACTATGGTGAATTGCAATTAACACGAAAACATATATAACATACACATTCACTATAAATTCGATAGCGATAAAAGGATCGGCTCGATTGAGACTGGCAGGAATTGAAACTTGCGTTATCGAACATTTTCCTTCTTCCTATAGGAAAACATTTGCACCGCGCATGCTCGAGACGGCATAGGTAGTGTGGATTCCCTTCCACAAACATTGTTTATTTTTTTAACTTTTGTTTAATCATGCTTCTGTTTTATTTCTTTTATTATTCGAAAAAATGTATTCCCAGTTTCAAAATTTAGCTCACCCCATCTAGATTAACTTTCATTAACGGATTTTTTTTTACTTTCATATTCTTTTAACGTTATCTCCCTGTTTGGCTTTCATTTCAAATATAATATTTAAATTTTCCCCTTTTCCATTCGCTTCATCTGTTTACCGCCGACTTGTCCAAAATGCAAGATGTGGTTTCTCTCCAACGTTGGCTCGCTTTTACTCTTGTTTTGGTAGTCAGTTAAAACTAATTTAAAAACAAAATCCAAAATACTCAATATACATTATTGTTGTATACATTTTATTGTAAGCGGGGGGCGCGATGAGAATTATGATTGAAAACCGGGACGTAAATACTGAAAGGTTGAGAAACGCTGCTCTAGACGATGATCGTCGATAAAAATAAAAAATAAAAACACCAACCATTCATTTTCTCAATGCAATGTATTTCATTAACGCAACGAACATATACATTGTCTTATTTCTTAAAAGTTAAACGTAAAGTGAAAAAAGTTATATATTTTTTGTCCTGAAGTATAAAAATTAAATAAAGAATATTGGTATTCATTTCGAAGAGCAATTGAGTGCACGATATTTTTTGTCAGTCCGGCTTTAGCCAACACAAATACGCTCGATGGTTTGCCCAAGCGAGAACATGCCACGTATAATTGTCCGTGTGAAAAACATGGCGTGCCTAAATCTAAGCCGCAAACAGACATCGTTTGGCCTTGCGACTTATTGAATGTCATTGCGAATGCCAATCTAATAGAAAATTGAACGCATTTGAATTCAATTGGCACGTCTGTGAGAATCATTGGAATTCGTGGCAGCAAAACATTTTCAGCTCGGAATTTACCATTCAAAATTGTGGCTTCGATAATGTTTTTCATGAATTTTTAATGACCAATCGTGTTCTATTGCCTAGAAATGTTGGGTTCAAATTCCGAAGTAAAATAACCGGACATCAATCTTTCAGTCAGATAAGGTGTGGTGACATGCCTGGCAAATCCAGTGAGTTCAAAAACTCTGTTGGATAATTGACAGCTTCGTTAGCATCGCAAACTGTGTCGATCGATTTGTATGGTACCAAGTCGCCTGGCAACGACTGCTGTATCTTGAAGTTTAAATCGTGGACGTCCCCATTTTCTGCTGCCAAAATGTCTCTTTCTACCAGCCACGCATGATTTATGTATTGTGTACGTACATCGGGAAATATGAGGTCAATGAGAGCATTTTGTGAATCAATGACAGTGCAGAAATTAGTGAGCAATTTTATGCATCCAGTATTTTCATAGACAGCAACTTTTCCATCGCCGATATCTAACAATTGGTCCGAGAATGTGTCAGCAAATGGATCTTATAGCATTTGGTTTATTTTTAGTTGGACTTTTTCAATATTACGCCACAGTGGGGATGATTTCAACCAAGCGGACACCCTAATTACTTAGCGTTAAAATATATATATATATATATATATATATATATATATATATATATATATATATATATATATATATATATATATATATATATATATATATATATATATATATATATATATATATATATATATATATATATATATATATATATATATATATATATATATATTGAAGACTGAGAATTATGCAACTCTTAAGGTCTGCTGGGTAACAGTTGAACAATAAAACAATACTATCAATAACTCAGTATTAAAGCAATAAAACAATTGATACTTTCAAGAAAGAGTTTGTGGAAAGACTATATTAATCACATACATATAAAAATAAGTATCTCAATTTGCTTGATGCAACAGAGATTATTAATCTATTTCCTTAACGTAACTTTTTCTAATCAACTCTAGAGAATTAGAATTTCTTCTATTTCAGAGATTAATAATCAGGCTGAGTATTTTATGGGTTCCATCCTCAGTTGATACGAAATCATTGCAGTGTTGTTTTCATTTGTTAAGGCGTGGAAGTAATGGTGTTATTTAAATATAATAAAGCATGAAAAATAAATCCTACAAAATGTATCAAAATAATTTAATCCTACACAGATTCTTCTAATGAAATCTCTTTATTGGAAAACATTATTAGAAGGCGGAGAAAATGGAGAGGTGAATCACAAATTAAAAAAATAATTAAAGTCCATGGTAATATATAAAAATTAGAAACTACTGTGATAGAAAATTGAATTTTGTAATTTGAATAAATAATATTACTATTTTCAGACTAAATATTTGAATCTTCATATAATGTTCTTAATTTCTTACAGTGTACAAGTTTTTCATTAAAAATATGGATATCAAAACAAAACTATAAAAGCGTTGAATTATAATTGAAATTCTAAATACTGGTTTGTATAAAAGCAGGAACTAAATTTGATACCACATTTCTGTAGTGCGTTTTGTGGGCTTGAAAAAAGGTACTTAAAGAGGCATAATAGATCAAATAGAATAGCGATGTTTTAATGATATATCCATTTTTCTCTTCCTTTTTTGGAATTTTAATTTAATATCATACAGTTCTTTGACTTATCACTGTTGACATTATTTGCATATTCAATACTGTATCGAAAATCACAAAATGACCAATTCGATAAACTCTCTCGCAATTGTTTTTGTTTTTAGTTTTGCTCTTTTGCTACTTCGTCTCAATCGATAATTATAGCATTAATATATCGACTCTAAGTTGATGTAACTGTACAATGTATAAAAAGACAGTTATAGAATTACAGTCTTCAGATTTCTTTATTAAAAAGATTAAACTTACATGAACCTGAAAGTTAACAATGTAATTTTTTTTCCTGGCATTTTGGATATGAAACGTTTTATAAAGTTTTAGCAAAAATATCTGAAAGCATCCGTTGCTTTTTATTACACTTAACTGAAATTTCACGTAGGATGTATCACTGCGCAATTCCCCACACTTTTGTACCTAGTTGCTTCAAACAGGCACTCCCTACAACTTTTTAAAACTGAACAAAAAATTAATATCAGAATTCACTTTATTTAGTGCAAACTTTAAAATATTCTAGTTATTTTTATTGCGATTATAAAATTACTACCACCAAAATAGATTGAATTTAGTATTATAACATGTTGCAAAATATAAAAATGAAAAATTTCTCTATATAAAAATCACTTGTTTTTAGATGCATTTATGTAACTGTCGATTTTACTAATTTTTTAAAGACTAGATTTATTTGGAAATTTCAGAACCATTACGTGCTAAGAAATTCTCGCTTTGCATATTTAAAAAAAAATATGTAGGGATCAATTCTGTTGCCTCGTGTACTCAAATAATAACTATTCAAGATCTCTTTTAAACCAGATAATAATTAAAATGACTCAGATTACTGTGTCTTTACAACTTTTATCCCTTGATATACTCTTTTATCTGAGAGAATTTGTCTTAATTATTTTGTCTAGAATGACAAAATAATACTACATTTATTTAAGGCAAACGATCAATTTTATTCCATGAATTTAAATTTGTGTTTAAGGTTTTTTTATGTAAATATATAAATTAAAAACCGTAATTCTATAATCTATTTAATTACTGTTATATGCTGTAATTGTCCTTTGCGTTTATTTATGGAAATGACTTTTTTGAAAAGTTGTGTTATTGTTCATCAACTGATTCTTCAGATTCTGAAACAAACTGTTAAGAATCATTTCACTGATTAAGAATAGTTTTTTTCATAATACTTAATATATAATTTCTTAACAAAACTTTTCATGAATTTCTAAATTTTATTCCCATGTTAAAATTATTTCATAATATCGTAATGTGTCCAGAAAATTTATGTTGGTGGTTAAAATATGTATACTAATAATATTAAATTTAAATGATTTTTTTGAAAGTGGTATTATAGATGTGAAAGATTCCAAGATTCAAAATGCTGAAATAACCTTTATTCAAGCTTTATAAACAAGCGAAAGCTAATAAATCTATGAAGCTATAATATAAAAAAATATATATATTTAACTATATGCCATTAGACCTCTTTGTATTGATGCATTTATGAGTTATTTTCTTCTCTTATCACTAGGAAGTTTACTTTCCACACATTCCTGAAAAAGAAAAAAAAACATGTTTCAATCTAATATTTGACTTAATTGTAATAATTGAATACTGAAATTCAAATCCTACAAATTTTAAATATTATATGAAATATTTTGTAAGCAAAAAAGCTACATTCTTATTATTATATAAACAATACACATTTATGAAAATGTTTGCAATTGTTCTTTTGAAAGAGAGAATTCATTCAAGAAACTTAATGATAATATATCAGAATGTAATCAAATATCAAAAATCTCGATATCGTATGAGGATACATTCATCATAATTGCCAACTAAAGCAAAATTTATTATTCGGAACATTATAAATATTGTTTTAATTAATAAGTTAATGGCAATGATAAATATAGGACTGGGTGGGACAAAATGCTCATTCAATCCCGTTTGGATCAGTGTCTAGGGTACTGATTAAGAAACTTTTAAAGAAAAACAAATAATTTATTTACAATAAACACGATTAAAAGGACATTAACAATTAGGACGAGAAAGATTATTTACATTAAAGTTAGAAGTAAAATATTAAAATGGCACAAAGGGCGAAGCCTAACAAGATGTCTGCTCATAGCTAAACTATGTAACGCCTCTTTCCGAATACCAGTAACTCGTTTTATATAAAATTTATGGTCAAGTGACTTTGCACTTTCGATTAGTAGAACCCATAGTGCCATCTATTACAATACAATAAAACTAAATTGAATTGGATGCGTTCAGTATAACAGTGGAAAGGTAATGGCCACAAATTGAAACTCTACATAAATGTAAAAGAAGTTTTTTTTAAAAAAAATCACTTAACTCAAATGCATTTATCTTGTTTCATTTACTTCATTAAACTATCATTATGAGTATATCGAAAACTTAGTTGCAAGTTTTGGTAGTAACTGGACACAGTTTTTGCAATTAATTAGACACATATTATGAATACAAGTGAGCTTTATTATCTAGTAAAAAATAGTTAAGATAAAACCTCTAGTTTGAAACATGGCAGCGTAGAATAGTTACATTTCGAAATGACTGCTTTAATGGCTGCATTTTGTGCATTATTACGAAATACAGAGAACCAGTATCTATTTAAAAACAATGGAAGTGAAAGCAAACATTCTGAAATGAAATTAATTAAAGTCCAAAGAAAGCTGATGTTCAATCAAAACCTTTTCACTAACTAAAGCATGCAAAAAACATGCGTGAAAAATAAAATTATTTTGAATTTCTTTAATAAAAATATGCAAATTCATTTTGAGATCTGTCTTAAAAGATACAGTCAAATTAAATAAAAAGTGACATAGAAATAAAACCAATATCACTGAATTATTAGCAAAAATAAATTTAACATCATTGAATTTCAAAGTGCTGAAAACATTTTGTATTTAATAATAGGGTCCACATTTTTTAGGTAAAAAAAATAAAATCAGATTAAATTCAAATCTAATTTGAACATTAAAAATCCCTTTCTTACCTAGTATCTGCAATCCAAGAAATAATTACTTGGCAGATTTCGATCAACAGACCGTTACATTTTCTAAATAACGCACAAGGCGTCATTTTTCCTTTTTTTATATATTATATGTCAGAATATAAATGTTAATATAGTTAAATGCAATGATTTTCAGGTTTAATTTATTCATCTTATAAATTCCAGTTTCATTTGAGATAAATTTAGTTTCTTATTGGAATAATAACTGATATCTGGAAGATTAAAATCGTTCGTCATTAGAATTTACTGGTCTTTGATAAATATAAAAAAAATAATGAGCTACCAGAAATAACAAGATACTGCCAATATACATTATTATACATTTTGTTTATAATTATATCCAAGAAGAGGCGCAATGCATGAAAGTGATGCTGAGCTAATGCAACATAAGATAAGTTATTGCATTTAAAAAGTGTCTTAAACGTATCTTATATTTAATGAATTCTTTATAAAGTAAGAATTTTAAGTTTTGTTATTTATTATGAACAAATATCCTTACCCCGAGTTGATCTGCAGCTTCTTTTAAGAACTCTTCTCCCTGAAACAAAATAATTTTTAAAAAAAATACTAGACCGTAAAATGTACACGCTATTCATGAAATATCTATCAGTTTTATTTAAACTAATGTATTAATTTCATTGTTATTGTTTAAATAAGTACTAAAAACTTTTAGAAAATTGACAAGCAAATACATTTTACTTAAAAAAGAATTAAACTGAAATTAAAACTTGTATATGTATTGAATGTTAAATATAGAAATAGGCTTCTACTAAATTATGAAAACTTTACAAACTAAGCAAAAGTTTGAAGAAAGTTTTTTTTCTTCAGATTTTGATATTATATCAGCAACTTTTATTTCAAACAATTTTGATCTTAAAAGTTTGCAATAAAAAATTCATTGCTTTATATTTTAGTTATTTTTATTTCGATTGGAAATTTTGTTTCATCAATATCCACTTAGGAGAGAAATGTATATGTTTTACTTTAATAAACACAGAACCGAATCATTTATATAGAACGATTGTCTTCTTCAAGATAAAAATCAATCAGAATAAAGAAATATTATTTATAATTTACTGCAGGATTACTATACATATTAAATGCAAGATAAAATTAATTATACTATCAAATAATTTTATCTAATCTTTAATTTCTTTTATAATCTTGAATTATAAATATTTTGTATGTGAGAAAAATTGTCACAACAATTAATTTAAACGCTGACTGTAATACATTAATAGCATTTATAAAAAATATGTTGTTGTATTTATAACTATATTATAAAAATTTTAAAGCACACAGAAATATGCTTACTTTCTCTGCTATTATCAATTGGTCAGAACACTCATCAGCCTGAAATTAGTAAATTAATAAAAAGGAATATTAATTATAAGTACAAGATAAAAAAATCAAGTAACTGGAAAAGAGTCTTTAATAAAAAGTTTTTTTTATAAATGAATCTGTTACATATTTTGTTGAAAAATTTGCTTATAAATTAAAAATATAAAAAAAGTGAAACAACAAAATTAAAGCTTTACTTAACGTCAGATAAGTAAGTCAAAGTTAAATAGAAATTGCATTTGGACATAAGCATTGCATTTGGTACAGTAAGAGAATTATCTGCAGGCACGATTGAGCAAATTAAAGGAATGACTGTTCTCTCTTCTCTCAACAATTTTTTATAAAGAATGTACTGATAACAAGTTCACTGAATGAAATGTCAATTATTATTTCATATTAATTTCAAATGCTTTTTGAAATAATTTCATGATTGTTATGGTTCAACAAGGTATAAAAGTTCAGTCGAATAATCGGCCAAAATTGTATCATGATATTTCCAATTTTTTGTAATCTATACATTCGAGGAAAATAGGTTCAACTTCGAAGTTTACCCTATTTAAAAATATGCAAATTGTATTCATATAAGGGATTATATATATATATCAATATTGGAATAATCTTTTCTAATTGCTTTCCCCAGTTTTTCCTCTTTTAATTTGGATTTATTTAGAATTTTCTGTCGCAAGAGCCATGGTTTAACTATGCTGGGCTAAACCAGATTTAAAATCATATCAATGCAAAACGAATAGTACACAAGAGTACTTAAATTTACATAAGGGACTTTGAATTCACACTGTGAACTATATATATATTTATACTATAATAATCTTCAAATTTTCTAATTGCGTTCCCCAATTTTGCCTCTTTTAATTTGGATTTGTTTGGAATTTTCTGGCGCAAGAGCCATGGTTTAACTATGCTGGGCTAAACCAGATTTAAAATCATATCAATGCAAAACGAATAGTACACAAGAGTACTTAAATTTACATAAGGGACTTTGAATTCACACTGTGAACTATATATATATTTATACTATAATAATCTTCAAATTTTCTAATTGCGTTCCCCAATTTTGCCTCTTTTAATTTGGATTTGTTTGGAATTTTCTGGCGCAAGAGCCATGGTTTAACTATGCTGGGCTAAACCAGATTTAAAATCATATCAATGCAAAACGAATAGTACACAAGAGTACTTAAATTTACATAAGGGACTTTGAATTCACACTGTGAACTATATATATATTTATACTATAATAATCTTCAAATTTTCTAATTGTGTTCCCCAATTTTGCCTCTTTTAATTTGGATTTGTTTGGAATTTTCTGGCGCAAGAGCCATGGTTTAACTATGCTGGGCTAAACCAGATTTAAAATCATATCAATGCAAAACGAATAGTACACAAGAGTACTTAAATTTACATAAGGGACTTTGAATTCACACTGTGAACTATATATATATTTATACTATAATAATCTTCAAATTTTCTAATTGCGTTCCCCAATTTTGCCTCTTTTAATTTGGATTTGTTTGGAATTTTCTGGCGCAAGGACCATGGGTAAATTATGATGGTCTAAATATAAATGTACAAGAGTACCTTAAAATAAAAGCAAGATTCAAATGAGTGAATTAAATTTTATAGACTTTAAAAATTAAAAAAATTATCCTCTTAAAATAAGTTTGAATTAATTAAGTTATTTTATGAATTTAAAATCCTCTTTTAAATGAGTTTAAATAATGAGAAATCCTCAGTTATAAAGTGTTTAGACTAATCAATAGCTGCGATAAGACTCTCTAGCAAAACTTCGCCTGAAAAAGTAATTGTAGTAAAATCTGTTTCACGCATCTGTGTTTTCTCCTCATCCTCACATTTATTTTCTAAAGAAGAAAAATGCATTTTAATCTAAAATAACTTTGAAATACATGCTTTGTTTTCCACACCATTTTAGTGATTTTTTTATTCATGCCAAGGATATCTTTCTAAAACTTCAGATGACCTTTAAAGAAAGCGAAAACCATGCCGTTCTGAAAACTTCAGGGTTATGCTTCACATCTCAAAATATTTTAGATGGAAAACGATAAATTTTGGAATATTACTGTTTTAGGTCCTGTTCATTCGATAGGCAACAATTTTTTTAAAAAGTTCTTTTCCATTTTTTTTAAATTTATGAATTTAAAAATTCATAAAATTATAAAATACAGCGTTTGTATTTTTTAAGCAGTAGAATAAAAATTTTATTATTTATATTTTAAAAAAAAGCCTACATTTTGACATTTTTATAAAATATTTCAATATAAAATAAAAACTATTATTACAAATTTGCTATATCATGAAATATAGTGAAAAAGAATGTCAATTATTTAGCATTAGAAATTGAAAATTTTAATAGTTTATAATTTATCAAGCATTTAATGAAATTGCAAAATGTAATATATATTCCAGCTGTTTATTCTGGAGAATTTGGATATGCATTCAAAATCGAGTATTGCCGTAAGATAAAATTAAGTTTATAAATAGACATAAAAATTATCCTTTCCATTAAAAAAATATTTTTCATCGATCTGTAAATAACATCTTTTAATAATGATAGGTATTTACAGTTTTATTGTTAGTTGATTTGAGAAAGTAAAATTGAGAATCAATTAAAAAAGTAATTAAATTGAAAAACTATTATTAAATTAAAGCAAGTGAGAACTTTAAATAACTTGGAAAAAAATCTGCAGAATTCCTTTTCTATCATTTTACAGGGCGTAGAATATTTATTTTAGCTATAAATTATTCTTCCCATTTTCTGTTTGCTATTAATGCAAGATCACAATTCCCTTAATTATTACTAACTCCTTTGTGTATATATTTCTATTATCATAGTTGTCAGTGCTAAACTGGTGAAATATTCTAGACTCGATTTGATTATGATTTTAATTCTTTATTCTAACAATTTCCCAGTACCAGTATGAAATTCAATATATATATATGTATATCGTCGTTAAATTTTAAGGATAAGAGTTAATATTTATGGTGAACAATTAAATTTTATAGATGAATGTTTATAGTAATACTCGTATTAGGAAATGCAATTACAATGATTAGGTTTTGAAGACATTTTCGCATGTTTGAAAATTAATTGAAATCAGACATATTTCTTAATTGGTGTCTAGAAAGTAAAGCAAAAATTTTGCTTAGGTTTTTAAAAAAATTATTAATGATGATATATCAAAGTATATTTTTTTTTCTTTTCCTCAATATAATGCCAATTCTAATATCAACATATCAGTAAGTATAAGTATTGAAGAACGACATAAGTATTGAACAACGACGGATAAATGAAGCTAATTTAATTAATAAAGCGTTTGACTTACTTTCATTATTTCGTCAGTGTTATGTGCGCAATACCAGTCTTTCATCATTTGGCCGTTAATTTCACCATTTAATCCATCGTAACATTGTTTGATGATGGGTGCATACTAAGAAAATGAGATTTCAAAATGAAACACCAAACTGAGAAAGCATTAGTTCAGGCATTAAAATTATTAATTTTAAATTTTGACATAAAAACCAATAATAACTGACTATTGAAAATAAAAAAATACTAATTTTACTGGTGCCTTAGAATGCATTCAGTAAATAAGAAAAAAAGTTGAAATGGAAATTTTAATTGAAGTAAATTGTAAGAAAATAATTTTCCTTGTAACGAATCACAATTTATTTAACAAAATCGATAACTTTTCTATCTGTTTTATATATCATCCTTGGAAGAAACTCAAAAATGGAGATGAAAAAATTTAGACATGATGATTAGTTTTCGCTGTTCAAGGGAAAACAGAAATGGCTTTGGATAGGCTACTCTCTATCGATGACAGGGCGTTCCTCCTATAGGAGGGGTTGTAACTTGGCCGGTTTGTCCCTTAAGACTCACCCATAGTTCCCGCTAATGTTGTTACGGTGTTCCGGTCATTGAGATTTATCTGAATGTTTTAGTTCGGAGAAGCTTTTCATGGCTATCTACTTTATTTATTAAGCATTAAATATCATCACTGCCCAATTTCATTATAGTAGGAACGATTTCATTTGTTATAGTGGGACATTTATGGTCTTATATGTTTGTAATTAGATTCAGTTATATAAGTAATAAATTGACAAAGAATTTAATAATTGACAAGAAAGAAATAATAATTTGACAATTAATTTAATAATTCTATATAAAATCACAGAGATTAGCTTAGCTATGATCATTATCACTACGAACATGATCTTATCTTTAAATTATCTACAAATGCTATCTATGTTTAAATGTTATCTACAAAAAAAAATTGTTACTTTGCTGTTTTGATTTGTTGATTTTTTATTTTATTTATTTGCATATCCACATCAACACCAATACAATCTGTACTGATATTATGAAAGGATTAGTTTTGAGGGGAATGTTTGAAAAGGACAAGTTTTTCCTTCTCAGTGCCTTTGTGATCTTAGTCACTATTTAAAATAAGATACGGTAAACAATTTGATTTTGAAACGAATTTAATGATAGAAATTCAAGCATAAAAGTGCAACCAGATATTTGTTTCATTAAATGATAAACATAAATTAAATATACACATTTTGTTCTTAAAATTCATTTATTATCTTCAAGAGAAAAAGGAAATCAAGAAAATTAATATATATATGTATATATCTTAATTCATGCAATGCAAAATCATGAACTACTGACCTGAATTGTTAAAATAAAATAACTATGGCTATCGAATTCATAAGTAGATAAAAATTATATGCATATATGTATAAATACCTCTGGAATACTCATTTCATCAAAACAACCCACTATGATCTTCGAAACATCAGCATTTTTTTCATCTAAAAATAGAAAAAAAGAAAATATTACAAGATTTTTATTTCGTATATCATTTGTAAATTGAAAACTATAAATACATAATTTAGTTTAATCAAAAACTTTCTTGAAAGCTATTCTTCAAATGTCATCTTATTTTAATGTGAATCTTGATTAAAGACACCAGATTTGATTGGAGAAATATATCAGACAGAGAGGTAGGTAGAACTTTATCTCTTCTAATCAGAGTTTGAGAAATAGATTTGGTTATATCGTAACAGTTCCGTGGAAAATATTTCTACTTTGCATGAGAATTAGAATAAAATTGATATATTTGATCGGAAGAATAAGAATCAGTAAAAATAATGCTTGAAGTACCGTTCTGAAATTCGATGGGAATAACATCAACAAAATAATTCAACAAGTAATAATTGAAGCAGTAAATTTGAGATAATTTAACTTAACTAATAACTGAAGACCGTTTTGTTACTCCGGCTGCATATTCTCATTTCAGAATTTACATTTCAGCAAACAGAAATCGGTTAGAAAATCACATAAAAACATCACCTGAATGCATTTACTTTAAACTTTTTCCAGTTTTTCTAGTTTTGATTAATCTAATTAATAATAATAATTAATCATTATTAATTTATTAATAATAATAAGAAAAAATTGTTTATTAAAAGTGTGTTTTAAACAAGTTCTATAAATAGTGGATTAAATCTAACAAATAATTTTCATTATTTTAGAAGAACATAACAAGCAATTAATTCAAGCTAGGGACATTTAAAAAAAAGATCATTCATTATCTTTTCAATTGTCTATTTAAAAGCATATTTAATGTTCTATTTACAATTATTTGTCTTATTTATTATTTTGTGAAGTTTTTGCTTTTTTCAATATAACAATTTCAAAAAATCAAATATATTATACGTCATCTGCATTTTTTTAAAATTTGTTCTGTGAGTAAAATTGCTCAATGTGGAAGCTATTGAATAAAATTCTCTGGCTTATTAAAATCGCCAATAAAGCTATCTAAAAAAGATAATTATAATTATTAATTTACTGATTATAATTTTTTACTAATAATTTTATTCATAGTTTAATAATTATATTTATAAATTTTAATTATATTTGATTTACTTCTTTTATCAAGTATTTGAAATAATGAATGCGAAATTAAAAGGTTTTGTAACTGAAGTTCATAGCCAATTGGAATTGAATATTGAAAACAGTAAGACACAAATCCTGAATAAGTATGTAAATCCTTAATTTTAAATACATTTTCATATTTACAAAAAACAAGCAAAATATAATTATGAACATTTCTGCTTGTAGAAATTATGTAGATTATTAAATAAAGTTTAATTAAGCTTAAATATTTCAAATGTAATTACATCAAATAGTCTAATTTAAAAAATCTTTCTTACCACATAGAAGGATTTTCATGTCTTCGGCACTTATCTCTTCGGATTCGGACGACTCGGGTGCTCCAAAAACACATCCGGATATCAACAAAATTTGCAGAGAGAGAAAAGTGACGAAACTCATTTTGCCTTTCGTTGCAGAAAAAAGGTCAGATTGACGACACAAAAGTGAGAGTTTCAATTTATACCATTCTAGTTCACAGATATAAACTGAATGCATTGTTTACCAATTCGTGAGCTGTAAATTGTTCTTTCAAGTGTGACGGATTCTTTTCAGCTAAGGTGACAGAGATTTCAATTTGTTACGCCAAGTTTTTATTCGAAATTTCCTTCTCACCCTGACAGAGCAGAGATTCTTTTTTATATCCATTCTTCGATTCTTATCAAAGTAAATTAGGAGGCTCTGTGTCGGAGTTAAATGATTATTTGAATTGTTTTGATTCCGTTTTTTCATTGCTATCAGAAACAGCATTCAATTTTTTTTTCAAAATACATACGCAGTTTAGGATTTATTTATTTAAACAAGGTCAACAACGATTCTTCGAAAATGGTGTTCTCATGATTGTGAAATGACCTTGAATGAATATGTCCAAAATTTCATTAAAACAATATTAAATTTAATGACATTTAAATTCTTAAATTGTTATTCCTTCTGTAATTTTCATAGAGATATTGAACTTAAATCAGTTTAATTTTATTTATTCGTAAAATTTCAAGATTCAAATCTATAACTTCATTCGAGATGCTTATTGGAAATATTAAAGATATTGAAACATAATATAAGTGGAATTTTTTTTATTTAGATGGCGAATATAAACTAATAAAGCCTTTTTTTATAAAAAAAAAATTATGCTTTAGTTATTGCTTATCAGTAAATATAAACATTTATTAAGATTACTTTTTACAATATGTGATGAACATTTCTTATAAGCATTTTTTAATAATTCATTTTGTTCTGCTTCTAACTTTACAGATATTTTAAATTTATTTTAATTATAAAAAACATTTAAATAATATAAACTGAAAAAATTATCACAAATGCATTTAATCGATAACGTATTTATTATTGAATGCTTATTGGGAACATGCTTGAGCCATTTAAATATAATGTAAGTGGTTATTTTTGGTATTTAAATGTCGAATATAAACTAATAAATTATTTTAAAAAAATTTATACTTTAGTTCAGGAAAATTTAAAAAAAAATCCATTAAGATTACTTTTTATTATACATGAGGAATATCTCTGATATGCACTTTTAAAGAGCTGTTTTTGTTCTGCTTCTTACTTAAAATATCTTTATAGACAACTTAAATATACTTTTAATTATAAAAAGCACTTAAATAATATATCCTGAAAGAGTTATTTCAAATATATTTTATTGATAGCGCCCCTATAAATTAATTTAAACCATTTTTAGATGTTTTACGATCTTACATAACGAGTATGAATACTTAAAAAATGAAATGGTTTTGTAAAAATTCATATTACTGAATGATATTGATGTCCAATTAATTTAAATGCCATAATTTTAATTTAAATGAAATTCATGATGAAACTATATTCGACGATTTTATAAATAATCTTTGAATTCATCATCTGAATCAAAAAAAGAATAGTCTAGATTTTCATTAATTAAAGAAATCCAATAAAAATAACAATGAGTAAATACAGAAATTTCACTAGATTCATGCTTGTTACTTAGAAATACAGTTTGAAAGAATAAAGGCATCAAAAAATACGTGGATTTTCCATCTTTTCTGTATTTTATTTACCAAATATATTTTTCAAAGTATATAGTATACAATCATTTTTTAATAACTTTTTTATTCTGAACATTAATTAATATAAAGCATAATATTTTATATACATTTTAAAATGATTCAATTATTTTTCTTAGATTCTTTTTTTAACTATCCAACTTGAGAGCTTATTAGAAATAGTATTAATAGTAGCTCTAATGATCTTTAATCATACTTGAATTAAAAGATATATTATAATAATTAAATCAATATTTTGTTAAAGTGTTCATAATAAGATATATGTTCAGATTTTTTTTTTAAAATTTTAAATTGGATAAAATATATTAAAATAATTATTTTTTTAAAAGAATAATTACATTACTAGCATATTTTGAGCATCAAATAAGTTGTGAATTATTGTGATTATGAATAATTATTCATACTTCTTGAATAATTATTCTTTATTATTATTTATATTATTATTATATTATTATTTATATTATTATTATTTATTTTATATTATTCTTTATTCTTTATTATTAAATCTTTATTATTTCAAGAAATGTACAAACGAGGTGTATTTTTTCCCAGAATTACTTGAAATTGTTTTACTTCATTCACTAATATATATATATATATATATATATAATGAAATACTAATCGTATATATATATATATATATATATATATATATATATATATATATATATATTAGTGAATGAAGTAAAACAATTTCAAGTAATTCTGGGAAAAAATACACCTCGTTTGTACATTTCTTGAAATAATAAAGATTTATTAATAAAATATGCATACAGTTTTGAGATCAATCCATCTGTGAAAATAATCCAACCTAGGTCCATATGCATCATTGAGAAAAATATTCACCAATGCATTTCTAAAAAGAAATGTATCGGCTATTTATAAAAAGTACAAATTACATTAAAATCATTTTTATTAATAATAACATAAAATTAACAATCGAAAGTAATCGCATACAATAATTCCTAATAGGGAATTAGTTAATTAAACAATATTTTTTTTTATTCATAAACTATAGTAAGTTCTCAAAAAGAGCAATGAAATACTAATCGTAATATAGAAGTTAAAATATTGAATTTTTTATAAAGTATTTCTGCTGTTTTTACACATTTTTGTTTAGCTCTATTTCTTTTAAAGGATGCAAAAGTGGAGTTTTGTAATAAATTTTTCCTCCCTCATGAAAAAAATTATGTAAAGTTCCTACCTTGGATATTTAAAATTCTGCAAAATTCCCGGTTTATTATGTTTTAAAAACATTTTGATATTCGTAATAATAATTAATTATTTAATTTTTATCTTTATTTAGATTTGTTTTAATACGTAATCAGATAATCAGTAGATTATTTTAGTAAAATATAATTAATAAATTCCATTATAATCTATATCTATACTTATAATAAAGCTCAATGTGTGTGTGTCTGTGTGTTGGCGCTCTACAGGCCAGGTCATTTGACATACAGCTATCAAATTTGGTACATGTATACCTTAGAGGTCGGGAATGTGCACCTGGGGTCCCTTTTTTTGAAATTTTAATTATTAATTAAAAACTAACTTTCCCGCCAAAAAAATCTTCCATTTTCCCCACCGCCAACTTTTCCGCCAAAAAATTCTTCCATATTCCCCACCACCAAATGGGTAAGGCTTTAGTTTTTTTTTCTCCTCCCAACAGTAATAAGGCTAGGGTTAATATTTTTCGCGGATTGTTTCAAACGATTCTGTTTATTTTCTTAATGTTTGATGCATTTAAAATTAAACATTGTTGATTAATCCATGTTTCAGATTCATTCTGAAGTACTTTTGAATTAAAATAACACAGAATAAAGGAAATTAAAAATGTATAATCTGCATAGCGTTACCCCAACTGGCGTAGAAAAATTCACGCATTTGCATTAACGTAACTGGCGAAGAAAATTCACGCATGCGCACTCTGATCTGATTGTTGACATGACAACCAACGGATGATTTAAATTATTTTTAGGTTAGTTGCATGCTTTTGTATGTAAATTGTATTTATGTTAGTTATATATATTTTTTGTATATGCTTATAGTTTTAAGTACATCTATTTTAAGTAGTTTTTTTAATCCTGTTTCCGACCGATTATTTTAAACGATTCATTTTCTTTTCTTAGTGTTTGATGCATTTAAAATTAAACATTGTTAACGAATCGATCTGTTCATGATGAATCTGAGAAATTTTTGTTGACAAATTCTTGAGATATTACATAAAATAAGAAAGATATTCTTTAGTGGCCATAAAGTTTAAACGCTCAGTGACTCTATTATCAGTAAACATATTATTAAAAAAAATGCTTTGTTTCAGTAAAAAATATTATTATATTAATTGCAGATTAATCATTTACACTTTAATTTAAAGCATAATTTCTACAAGGGGTAACAGAAAATTAGAGAGATACATATCACGCTATGACTGAAGGCCTTTATAATATTATGAGTGATTTATATGACTATCAAAATTTGAAGTTTTAAAATATTTTGCTGAAGAATCTATTAAAGTTGGAATTGCGTAAAATATTTAATGGTACGACCGGAGTCTAAACCCCTGCTTGGCGAAATTTTTAAAAATCGCCAACAACGGCCTTGCGAAATGTTCAAAAGCAAAGGAGTAGATGTTCAATTATAGTGCATAATAAAGATTGCCAGCTTTGGCGCGTTATCGTAAACTTGGCGAAGAAGGGGGTTATACTCCGGTTAAACCTATTTAATTATTAAAATTTAAACGAACATTAAGATTGGCGAACCGGCTGGTCGCCAATGGCGGCTAGTTTAATAATAAATATAAAAATATTTCAATTATATTAAAAACACAATGAATATGACAAAATAAATAACATTCTTCACAATTTTTATAAAAATTTCATGAAAAATAAATATATATTAGAATACCGATTAAAATTACAATTTATTCATATTATTTATATTAGTGCATCATCAGTTTTTATCTGTAGGTTTGGTAAAAAAAAGCAATTTTTAAATTTTGATATATGTAAAGTCAATGAACACATTTGATAAAAGCACAATTTTTTTAAAAAAATTTTGTAATCTTTTATTTTTCTCCGTCACAGTCGCCACCTTTACAGTTTTCAGGTTCTATTGATTTTATCCCCCCCCCTCCAACCAAAAAACAGTCAAGAATAAAAATTGCAATGATATCATTCTTAATTAATTAATTAATTTATTTTTTCAAACATTATCTTTTATTGAGACTAGAAGGTTTTCGCTATAAAAAATAGCTTTAGGTAATTCAGCACATTAGATTAATTATTTTGGGATTGATATAAAGAACTGTTACTTCACATATTCATATATCTTATATATAGCAGTTAATTATAGCAATTTGTTTAGAAGTATTCATTTGTCTAATCAGTGAAAGTAGAAAGCGAAAGTACATAAATATTTAATTCCATATGCAATATAAAGGCAGGAAAGTAATATTTTAGATAGAGATTTAGGGAACTTTTCCTGCCTTAAAATATTATGGTATTTAAAATGTAAATATTAGGCAAGTGTGAAGTGCGTTAAGAAGTAAGAATGATAATTAAGACTGATGAAATTAGTTCTAGTTTGCAATTATAATATATATTGTTTTGTACTTTCGTTTAGTAATACTTATTTTTAATAAATTTATTTACCGAATTTCAGCAAATTTACTTTTTTGATTCAACGGGAAAATGTAAAGAGTAATTAACAAGTGGTGGAGTTTAATTAGCGAATAATGAAACTTTTGAGCCCCATACAACATGATAAATCGATGCCTTGATTTCATGTGGAAAATGTCTCTATATTGCATTTTAGTATGCCAATATATATGGGTTTAGATTTAGCCGAAATATTTGTAAATAATTAGCATCGTGATAGGTAAGAATTGATACTAAGTCACATGGTAGCTTTTCGATTTAAATAATAATAATGACATTACTGGGCAACTTGACGCTTCCGAAAAACTGAATGAGAGAATCCTTGAAACTGAAGAGACTAATGCAATCATTTTATTTTACTTTTCTGATTAATTCTCAATTTTATTTCTCTATATTGTATTCTTAAGAATAGAATTTTTTTCAAGGATCAAGAATTTTTTTATTTGAAAAAATATTATATTCGCTTAATGTTAAATATATATAAAAAATAGTTACTTCGTAAAATTTTATAAATTATCATAAAGGAAGATAGTAAAAATGTGAATGTCAGAAATATGAATACGAAATTTCTCTTGATAGCTCAGTATTATTTGTTAATTGAAAACATAAGGGGAATTTACCGTTAGACCATTCATGATATCTGTAAAGGCCTCTTCATTCTGGAAATAAAATAAATATTCAATTATAAAAAAATAAATTCTTATTTACATGTTCTATAAAAATGTCTTGCTTTGGTAAAAATGTTGAAACGTGAAAAATGTTTGTGAACTTAGGTTAATTGTACTGATGTGACTTCACATTGATTTTATAACTATTAAAGTGAGTTTTAATCTAAATTAGTCTATTAAACTAATTAAGATTTGCATGGTAAGTTCGAATTATAATATTTACGAAATGCTTATTTTTTTTCTTAATTTGCTAATTATTTATTGTTTTTTTATTCATTTCCTATTATAAATTCTTCAACTCATTTCATAGTTTCAACCTAAGAAAAATAGAAATAAGAACTATATTATAAAATTATTTGTAATATTTTTTTATTAAAATCTTATAAATTATTTCGGAAATGTAATAATTTTTTTTAATTAAATTTTAATAAAATTTTTATTGAAAAGTTTCTTAAATCAGTAAAAAACAATTATAATTTCAATGTTATATTACAGTACCATCTGAAAAATGTAGCGAGTCTCTTATATATGAAACAGGCTTGAAGAGATTAGCTGTATATGCTCAAGCATTATATGTGATGCAATTATTGCATGGCATTACCAAATATTAGAAATCGTTGCTAGTAATTCCAACTATTCTATCGAATTTTTTTTTGATGTTTTTTTACTGTGTATTTTTGGCATTCGACATTTTTATATAAAAGTGTTGATAAGTAAATAAATTAATCCGTATTTAAACTAATCATAAATGCTTTTAGAGAGAGACGGGAAGCGATGCTTATTCAGAAAAAAATTGTGAAACAATGAACAAGAAGCCAGATTTATGATTATTTTGTTTGTAATCATTGTTAAATTCATATATGGTACAGAACTGAATAAAAAAATGAAAGTATGATGGTTCAAAGATGTCGTAAAAGCATTAAGGATTGAAAAATGGAATACAAATCAAATACAAACACTTTCATTCATAGTTCGAAATCATATTGATCTATAAAAAATTGCAAGATTTAAACATTAAACAAGTGGGAAATATTTATATCAAAATAAAAAAAAATATATATCAAATAAATGTTAGAAGCGACAAGAAAAATAAATGTGTATGAGGTTAAAATAATAAACTTGAATCCTCGCTGCAACAATGGATAAAATTTTCAGAGATTTTAATTCTCATTTTGTCAAGTATAAAAATATATAAATTTTCAGCTGTGTGAATATAATTTTGTATTCACTTTGTTTTCAATCTATATGTGAATGATCTCTTTTTATAAAAGAAATAACTGATGACATAATAATAAATCTTGATTATTTCATATTTAATTTTTATTTATTTATATTTCAAATACTGTATCAAACAATACACATTAAATAAATGTCTACTTACGCCTTCTTGCTCTGCTATCCTTCTTGCCGCACACGTATCAGCCTGCAAAAAATATGAGGGTATAAGTGAAGAACCCACAATACTTGTTGTGAAAGCAAATCATTTAAATAATAAATAAAAAATGATTATAGAAAATGGTGAATAAGGGCTGAAACTGTAATATTCGTGTTTTTATCTGTTAATTATTGCAACAAATTTTATCCACTGACGCTGCTAAATATGTATCACTAATAGCTCTGGAATACTGACCTCTAAGCAGTTTACAAAATCATAATAAATATACCCATACCAAAATAAATATACCTATTTTTACAAAAGAAATCTTAATAAAAATACCCATATTTATTCGTAACTTTAATACCAAAATTAAAGTGTTTTACTTACAATCCTACATTTTTCTTTAAATTAGTTTATTTCTTGTAAATGTGTGCATCTTAAAATGCTTTCATTATTAAGTTAACAATAATTAGTTAAACAATCTATATAAAATTTTACAAGGAATTTTATCTACCACAATCGGTTTTTCGATTAATTGCAAATCTTGAATTAAAATTTCTAATGTTAAAATTTAAAATAAAATTTCTACCTATATAAAGAAAGCAAAATATGAAGATAAAAAATGAAGATAATTTTATAGAGTACCTGAGTAGTTTTATCATTAGAATTTTTGCAGTACCACACTGTTATCTTTCTACCATTTACTTCTCCATCAATTCCTTCATAGCATTCTTTGATTACGCTTGAGTACTGAAAGAGCAACAGGAAAATTCGTAACAATAAAACATATACCTTTCAGAAAACAGTTAATCTTTTGAAACTGATCGCAATGATCGCTGCACTTTCGCAGAACAAAAAATAAATTCTTCAAATTTTCTTCACAAATTTTCTTACTATACATAACAAGAAAATACTAAATCCGTAAAAATGTTATTCACTAGCACTCGATTTCTTCATTCGTTCGAAAACATAGAAGGAAAAAATGGTTTCATATAATTACCCAGTTAACTGCTTCTACGCCTTTGCATATTGTGCATATAAATTGTGTTGAATAAATTAAGCAATGGAAAGTATAGCCGTCAAGCACAGAATACGCGTAATATGAAATTAATCTGTAATGAAATTACTTTATTTTTTTTATTTTTGTATTCACATTCCTTTGTTTACTTAAATTAACATATTTTGCATGTGAATGAAAAAAATCGAGTGTATATTTTAATTTCCACTAAAATTGCTATTTAAACTGCAAATCGTTATTACTGTATACTCATGATGAATGCTAAATTTTGTACAATGAATTTATGATGAATACTTTCATCATGAGTTCATTGTACAAAATTTAGCATTTTTTTTTTCATGACTAGTATACTCAGCCCAAATAGTCAATTGGGTAAAAATCTTTTTTAAAATTTTCTTCACCGTTCTAGCTTACCTAAAAAGTGTATGTCTGGCACAAGGCGGTGGTTAAAAAGCATCAGACATATAAACATATATAAACATCACAAATATAAACATAAAGAATACCAAATTACATAAAATACATATAACTTGTTATGAGTAGTGTTATAAAATATTTGTGTGCCGATAAATGAAGTTGATCATGTGAAAAGGTTATTTAAAGAGATTAAAGGTTAATTGAATTACACTGAGTTATAACACCACGATTGCCTGGTGATGACTCTTAGTTTCAGGACACGGGGTTAGCAGAGCTAGATCCTATTGCACCAAATGACTGTTATGTATGCAAGGATCATTCAAGCATATTGGGCCTTTTAGTTGATGTGACGTGAAAGGTTAGAGAAAGAGTACAAGATCAAGTTTTGTCCTAATCATCTGATCACAGTCCATAACTTTGACATGAATTACAAAATAACTTTTTGTTGTTAAATGCTGGAGTGAAATAATTAATTTTTTGTAATGTTCAAGGGAGCAATATAATTGTATTTTAATCTTTCTTTTTGGTGGCAACTTATAAAAAAAATCTCTACTTAGTTATCAAAAACAATATTCGAAACTCGAATGTCGTTTTGAAGATTAAGAATTATCATGAATCGAATTAGAATGCACACGAAACTGATTTATTTCACAGATTCAGTAACTTAAATCGCAATGTTTCTTTTTATGATGAATTCGATGTTGACACATTTAAGAAATACATTTTTAGGTCTACTTCTTTTGTCGAAGTTTTTATAGAAGGCGAAATTATACCTACTTTTTGAATCCCAATTTTGTCATAGCAATCAACCACAACTGCAGACATCTCTCCATCTTCATTTTCTGAAATGGCAATAATTTTATGAAATTAAGTACTATTTAAGAAAATTATCCATTTAACCAAACTTAAGTTATATTTATTGGCCATTTCCCTGTGTTTAGTATTCTTTGAAATATTATTGTTTATTTCTAATGCATTTCGATAACTATAATCTTTAAAGCTAAAATAGAGTCAAAAGATTATACTTTGAGTTTAATGCTATAAATACGGTTTGATTGTTTTCAGAAAATCAGATATTTATTCATTTATTTGTTTCAGAAATATGTTTTATTTTTATACCTTAAAATGCTAATGCAAATTTGGAAATTATTTTGTTTAGATAATAATTTTATGTCTTCATATATTTTTTAAATCAAATTGGAATTTATATTCAATTTACCTCTTTGAAATAAAATCTGGTGTACTTTCATTCATTTTTTTGTGCATTAAAATATATTATTCATTTTATTTTGTTCGGCAATAAGCTAAACCAGCAAAATCTAGTCCTTAGACTATAAAAGAATTTGATTTAATGAATATAATAAAGAATTGGAGTGAAAGATAAAGTATCAATTGTGATAAATCAGTGGGAAAAAAACAATAAAAATTCATAAAAATATATGAAAGTCTAAAAAAAGAGAGAGACTATAAATATATTTCAAACTATAAAAGAAAATCGTATTTAATGAATCAAATATAAAGTATTATGATAAATCAGTGAAAAAAATCATAAAAATGTATTAAAAAATATTTTTTTAAACTTACCACATAATGCGGATTCAAGATCTTCACTTTCTGTCTCTGGTGGATAATCATTCGAAGCAAAAATAATTCCAAAAAGTGTAAACAACACTATAACATGCATTTCGACCAAAAAGAATACTTGCGCTTTCCACACAGAATTTATTTATTTCAGAAAATGATTCACACACATAAAAAAAGCCTTGGACTATAACTGGAGTTGCAATAAAACACTGTAACTAATTACTGCATTTGAACATTACAGCTGTTAGCGATTACAGTTGAATATGTTCATTGATAGGTCATATAGAAAAAGTTTCCTCCTTTTTGTTCAAACTCAAGTTTAATTTCCTCCTTGAAGTTTATTGAACGGTGGAATACGAATCAGACCATTATTAGTTATGAAAACTTCTCGCTTTATCAACAATGGAACTGCAACATCCATTTCTGAATTTCCTGTTATTATCTTCTTTATTTCCTGCCGGTTGAAATATGTGTTGTTGTTTTATTATTATTTTTTTAGTGTGTGTAAATTTGCTGCATTCGTAAAATTATGGTAAAAGTTCTCAAATTACCATACATGATAGTGAAAAAACAGTTTTTAATTAAATTGATCAAATTGTATACATTTCCGTTTTTCAATATTTAATTTTGAGTATTGTAATTAGTCTTAGCGAAAAAAAAAATGAAAAAAAGAAGAAGAAAAAAAAAAAACGAAATGCGCCAATTTTTTTTTAGCTGTATTATTATGCGCAAAATTTTAAAACTATTTTCCGCAATTTCTCCTTATTTTAATACTTTTTCATTTAATTGTCTTCTTTGTCTCAAAAACTGAGCAATTTCTACCAGTTACCGATTTATTTGTTAAGGGACACAGTAATTTTATTTTATTAAAAAGTATTTTTTAATTCAATTTTTTTGGCTTTAATTTCGAAAACTACCTTTTACTTTTGATAGGAAGTTCTTACACAGCAAATTTTCCTTTTGTTTGTTTACTTTTACATGTCATATTTCGGTTAGATTGATTTGGACGAATGCAAACACTAAAACAAATATTAATTACACAATATTAAAACTCACACTTCTTTATTTATTGCACAATATTTTAATATTAAAACTTTATTTCTTAATTTGACATCAGCACTAAATGTTTACCAATTGCAATGAAAGCCACAGTTATGGCATATCGACATCAAGTTTCGTTTTAAATATAAAATTGACCCTAACAATCATAAGATCGTTACCATCCCAAACATCTGTTTCTCTTATTTTGTAGGAACATCGCCATAATAACGCGATACAGGAGTGTCCTTTTATTAATTTCATAAAGGAAACATAATGCAACATGCATTCCCAAAATTCGCACTTTCTTTTTCCATAAAAAGGGTTCTTTTTCCTTTTCTAGTTTTTCATAGCTTCAATGTTTTATTTAAAGTTGATATTAAAGGCTTTAATCCACTTTGAATATGAAAAGGCCTAAACTTCATGAAAAATTCAACCTTTTTATATCACATCAATGAGTTTACATGTCCCGAGTTGTTTTTAGAAGTCTATGACTTTTATTCAGTGTGTCATTTCGGTTCTTATGCTTTTACTTTCAGCTAAGATTAACTATGTCAAAATTAGAAGTGAATGGATAAGTTGGATAAAAATATTCGCAAAATTAAAACAGTAACAGATAGGAAATTGATTGTTGGTTAGAGTTTTCTGGCGAAAGAACCATACTTGATTATGCTGCGCCAAGCAAATGCCAAAGATAGGAAATTGAATATGATGTTAGAAATAGTACAAAAAATGCGAATCTAATCTTTCTTTCTAAATGAATCCTCCTCGTCTGGAATAAAATGTTCTAAAAACATTTAATAAGAAGATGAATTTGATAATCTACTCTTCAAAAGAAATAAAATATGCAAGAAACATATTTTGTTAAATTTTCTTCATCCTATTCATAATGCTTTTCCCTATTCAGAATTAATAATTTAGTTTTAACTTCGAAGAAATTACAAAAATCAGATATGTAATTTTGAATATGATATTTCTATTTGGGTTAATTTACAGAAATCATGACCCGCCTCCGTATAGGACATACACGTCTAACTCATAAACATCTCATTTGTGGAGACATGAAACCCATGTGTCCTACATGCAGTATAGATTTTACTGTGAAACACATTCTTATTGAATGTCCTGATTTTAAATCACATCGCGAGTTGTTTTTCCAGTCATCGTCTCTAATTATGCAGGACTTGGTGGGTGAAAAACACCACCCAAATATTTTTAACTTTTTAAAAGCTATTCGCTTTTTTACATGTATCTGATAAATCGTCATCTTAGATAAACTTTATCCTTTTTCAATTGCACTCTCTTTGTTTATTTTGCAACTTTTTATTGGCTTATTATTTTCATGTATTTGGGCGTTTTCTTATATTGATAGTTCCATTGAATTTGTGTTTTAATTTTTAAATTTTGTTGCTGAATAAGATTTTGTGCAATTTCATTCGCTGGAATTCTGAATATTACTTTTGTGCTAATTAGGTTTTAAAACTTTTATATCCATATTTTTATTGAATTGCTGAAGCATTAAAAATAAATTACATTTCAATCTCAATTTTTATATAATACCATATGCTTGGCGCAGTATGGCCAAATTTGCCTTTTGCGCCAAAAAACCCCAACTACCTACCTACCTACAGAAATCATTTGAATGTAAAAATTAAAGATTAATTCCATATAAATGTCATCGACATTAAATCAATGAATGAATGTACAGTTATAATTTCTCTAAAAAGTTGCGGATATCATTATCGGCATATTTTCCAGAACTTCCCAAAGTGCCTCTTCATTCTGAAAATCTCCTGTCACGGTGTCTGTGTTCGTACTCCTCCGAAACGGCCCTACGGATTTTTATGAAATTTTATTATGTGTATTTGGTAGATATGAGAATAGGTCGTAAAGTATATTTCATGTTCCCCACAAAAAATGATAAAATCGAGATGGTGGGAAGGTCCATCATGGTTAAAAGATAACCATGAGTTTTGGCCTTTCAGCAGCGTCGTTTGTCAGCCTAATGAAGTGGACGTTGAAAGGAAAAAGTCTAAATCTGTAAACATGAATCTAACCGAAGACACACACCATTGGTATGCGGAAAGAATATCGGATTACAATAAAATGATTAGAGTATTTGCATGGATATTGAGATCGAGATGGTGGGAAGGTCCATCATGGTTAAAAGATAACCATGAGTTTTGGCCTTTCAGCAGCGTCGTTTGTCAGCCTAATGAAGTGGACGTTGAAAGGAAAAAGTCTAAATCTGTAAACATGAATCTAACCGAAGACACACACCATTGGTATGCGGAAAGAATATCGGATTACAATAAAATGATTAGAGTATTTGCATGGATATTGAGATTTGTGAATAACTGTGAGGTTAATGACAAACGTAAAGTCTCTGAAATTTCACAATCTGAAATTGAATATTCTGAAATAAAGTTAATTCTTTTAGTGCAGAATTGTTATCTTTCCGATGCAAAATCTTCCAATTTCATTGAAACTTTCCTTGGCAATGAAGGTATATTAAGAGTAAAAACAAAAATAATTAACCGGAATGATAAGAGATGTTTTTTGTACCCAATATTATTACCTGAAAAATGTGTATTTACTAAACTTTTAATTGCATTTGTACATACAAAAAATTGTCATGCAGGAATTCAAATGATGCAAAGTTTATTAAGAGAAAGATATTAGATCATAAGATCTAGGAAAGCTATTGAAAATGTCCTAGATGATTGTGTAATTTGTAAACGTTTTAAAATAAAATCTATGTCAAGCGAACCCACGCCTTTACCACCAGATAGAGTAACGGATTGTGCGCCTTTCGAAATGGTGGGAATAGATTTGGCAGGGCCACTGTTTTTGAAGGATAAAGAAAAGGTGTGGATAGTTCTTTTTACTTGTGCGGTCTATCGCGTCATTCACCTTGAACTTGTAAATTCTCTGTCTTCTGACTCTTTCCTTTTGTCCCTTAAACGGTTTATCGCTAAACGGGGCCGGCCACGAACAATTTATTGCGATAATGGAACCAACTTTCGGGCCGCTTCCAGTGATCTTTCAAAATTGAATTGGAGTAAAATTCTGAAAGAAACAAGATTTCCTAAAATATTTTGGAAATTTATTCCTCCTACCGCTGCTTGGTGGGGAGGCTGGTGGGAAAGGTTGGTTCGCACTTTCAAAGATCTGTTAAAACACACCTTAGGAAAATCTAATTTAGCATATGATGAACTGTATACCATAATTTGTGACTGTGAATCCATTATCAATTGTAGACCGTTAACTTATGTTTCAGAAAATGCAGAAGAATTGATTCCTCTTACTCCTAGTATGTTCCTTATCGAAAACAAAAGCTCAAACACTGAAGATATTGAAGAGGTAAGTTCGAAATGTCTCAACAAAAGAAAACAATATCGCAACAACTTGTTGAAAGACCTACGTCAGCACTTTAGAAAGGAATACCTTGGCCAACTTGTTCAAAAACATAATGAAAAGCATTCGCGTAGTCCTCAGGTTGGGGAAATAGTTTTAGTAGGTGATGATAATAAAAAGCGTCTGTTTTGGGTTTTGGCGAATATTATTGAATTGATTCCAGGGCGTGATGGAAAAATTCGGACAGTTAAACTTAAAACGCAGCATGGGACAGTTCTACGCCCTATATAGCGAATTTATCCTTTAGAAATTTATTCAAATCAACCTATTCATAAATAACCTACGGGAGAGGAATCTAATTCTAATGATGTGTGTCATAATCAAAACAAATCAGCACCTGCTGATGATGTAATTATGAGAAAATACACCTCCTCTGGCAGATGTGTGAAAGCACCTAAAAAACTGGATCTCTTGAATAATGTTTGTTATGTACTTGAGACTCTTTTTGAGTCTCAAGGGGGGGGGGGATGTTGTAAAGCGAAGCGAAATGTAACCGCCACCAGGCGGCGATGTTGTGACGTCAGCCTGCGAGCTGCGTGATATATTCAGTACGAATTGTGACTCGGCGTAGCCGTGTGATTTTTATAAGTGTCTCTGTGTTTGTGTCGTCCATTTGTCAATAAACGTTATGTGTCTGAAAAACCTTTGAATTTATTTTGACTTAAGTACCCCGCATCTGGTAGATGCAAACCTGTTTTAATATCTGAAAGATTCTATGTTTAGTTTGGTTTCCGAACACTAGGTAATTAGGGTGTCCCTATCCACGTTCATCCGCGATGAGATCAAAGCTTACTTGAAATCATCGCCAATATTGTGTAATGTTGAAGTCCAGCTAAAAATAAACATGGGCGTCCAAATGCTATAAGATCCATCTGCTGACACATTCTCGGACCAATTGTTAGATACCGGTGATGGAAAAGTTGCTGTCTTTGAAAATACTGGAGGCATAAAATTGCCCACTAATATCTACTGTCGTTGATTCGCAAAATGCTTTCATTGATCGCATATTTCCCGATGTACGCACACAATACATAAATCATGCGTGACTGGCAGAAAGAGATATTTTGGTTATTTTACTTCGGAATTTGAACCCACCACGGCTGCACAATGGCACGCGATTGGTCATTAAAAAATTGATGAAAAATGTTACCGGAGCTACCATTTTGAATGGCAAATTCCGAGTCGAAATGGTTTTGCTGCCACGAATTCCAATGATTTTCACAGACGTGAAAATTGAATTCAAACGCGTTTCCTATTAGATTGGCATTCGCAATGACAATCAATATGTCGCAAGGTCAAACGATGTCTGTTTGAGGCTTATATTTGGTTACATCATGTTTTTCACACGGACAATTATACGTGGCATGACAAAAAATATCGTGCACTCAATTGCTCTTTGAAATGAATATTAATTTTCTTTATTTCATTTTTATACTTTAGGATAAAAAATATTTTACTTTTTTCACTTTACGTTTAACTTTTATGAGATCAAACAATGCATATGTTCGTTACGTTAATGGAATACATTGTATTAAGAAAATAAATAGTTGGTGTTTTTTTTTTTTTTCATAAGCGATTATCGTCTACAGCGCTCCATTCCCCTTTCTGTTATAGATCCCATCCCCACACACTTACAATACATTCGTTATTTTTTAATTAACAACCAAAATATTCACTAGAAATAATTTACATGGCAGAACAACGTTTGCCAGGCCAGCTAGTAAATTATAAAATTAATATACAGATACAGAAGAGGAGGCTCCTTATTTGATAAAATAATTTTTCCAATATAGAGAAGAAATTTTGTATTTTTGATCTTAATGTCTTTCGTCAATAAAATGCAAATTTCTTTCATAAAATTTTATTTTTTTTAATGCTTATTCACAAAGTAGAAATCTCTAAATAACTCTGGATAAATTATTAACTACAATTTTAGACTCATTGAAGATAATGGGAATTGTAATTAATATTCTTGCAAAAAATCCTTATAACCTATGTAACCATGTAACTACATGTAATTCAGGATTTTGATGCACATTTTGTTATTTCCTTCATTAATTGTGTCTCATTTTACTTTAAAGATAGTTTTATCATAAAGTTTATGAATTCATTGCTGTACATACACTTATATCTAAAAATTAAAGAACGTCAACTTTTTCTGCAAGTCAAAAATTAGTTGCAACAGAGTTTTGTGGATAAAGTTATAAATACCATATGCAAACAAGCTCTAGCTTAAATATAGCGAAACAAATCTAAGTTACAGAAATATAGGTGAAAATAGATTATATAAGATATTAAAAGCATGTCAACTTAAGAATTTTGATAAGATAAGAAAAACAATCATAAGAGTTTTTTTTTATGAAGCATTATTATTATGCCCTTTATTCATTGTAATACACTCAATATCATTTGCGTATGTTTAGGAACAATTTACCAGAAGATTTTGAAGTTAATTCAACCATTAGGAAAGTGTTACAAAAGATATTTTTTGATGGTTCAGCACTGCCATGTATCGTCCATTCACTTTCATTACACATTCTACGTAGTTTTGGAAGAGTAGTATTCACGCCTCACCATTTGATATATTCTTTCACTCACAGGAAGATAGCCGATACAACCGCACTATGATATCAGGTAATACTGTGGTGGTGATATTGCGACGTCCAATAGGACCAAAGAAATTGATGGTGTGGTGCAAAATAATATTTTAGAATCTAATTTGGGCATAAGAATTCCCCATGACAAATGTAAAATTGGTAGGCACTTTAAATATTGTAATTTAAGACTGCAATGCTTACCGTTTCTCTAATGTCCGATTTCCAAGCAATTGGAGAAAAAATGTCTAGACATGTCAAATGTACTGGCACTTTGAAATTTGCGATGAGAAAACAAAATGTTTTCTAACGTAAGAAGAACACTTTCTCTCTAGTATTCATTCCAATGTGTTCTCGTCTTCACTGATATATTTTTGTAGATTGGCAATAAAACCAACACAGTTTATTCTCTTAGTTACCATCATGCTGTATATTTTGGCCCCACTCTTATCTATATTTCTTGTTTCCATTCGACAACAATTATCCGACGATTTCCTGGGGCTATAAATTGAACACAACCAGTAATATACTATTATTGGCTATAGTCACTGTACAGTAGTATATACGCTAACTATTACACTTATTAATTGTTAAAATTTAACTAAAGTTTTACTAAAAATAGCTTCACGGCCTTCTAGAAACGCTTTTTGGTAATTCTGAAATCAAAAGAAGCATTTTCTGAGTGCACAGCTTTCTCTAATTTGTCCATTATATTTCTTTAGATTGATTTGTCTAGATTTTCTCTTTGATTTATGTGATTTGCAATATCAATTGAAAAAAATATTGAATATAATGCATGAACATTGTCTGTTTCATTTCCATTACGCTGCTTTATCTTTTACACTGTTCTGTGACCTATGCGACTGTCGAGTGCTCATAATATCTGTATATTCCTCAACAATCAGCGAATTTGTATTTCATATCTTCTATTTTTTGGATATTCACAATTTACTTTTCTGTGCAAAAATTAGTATTTTGGGTTTACTCCTTAATTTTTGAATCCCAATTTACTAAAAGTCTAAAAATTAATACCCTTGATGAAAATGTTACAAATCCTTGTTGAAAATGTATATTTATGAATGAATGCATACATTCACAACCCATTTCTATTTTAGATATTCAAATGCTGAACATATTCTATAAAATTATTCACATTCAATGAATTTTTATTAATTAGCAAAAATGTTTTCGCAATCTAATTAGTGTGGTTATATTTTGCAAATATTTTTTCCAAACCTTTTTTTGTCGCAACCCTTTTATAGTGTTTACGTTTTATAAGTAGTTAAATGTAAAACTGCGATTAAGCGGATCATTTACAAGCACTTATATACATACATACATACATACATACATAAATATATATATATATATATATATATATATATATATATATATATATATATATATATATATATATATATATATATATATATATATATATATATATATATATATATATATATATATATATATATATATATATTAAAAAAGTCATCAAATCGCTACCAGCTAAACTAATGAAACTTATTTTATTCATGTTATTGTAAATTGTTCAAAGAATTATGTCATAATGTGGGATAATTTAATACATTTTTTTTTAATATTCTGATTTAGTTTACCGATCTTGCTTCCTTTTACATTATATTTACATCCCTTAAATAACATTATAACGAAACCTCTTTATATATTGAAAAAGTCATGCTAAATTAATTTGTACCTACTCCTTCTTTCTCTATTATTGTATCTTGAAGGCCTTTTTCACCCTAATATGAAACACACATCAATAAGAATCTCAAAGGCTTCACCATTTTTAATTTCACTCTTTAAATACCAGATATTAAAAGTCCAAAGTATTTAACATTTCTTGGAAATAAAGAAGAAGAAAGTTTAAGTTAATTTTAGAAAAATTAGAAAAAAAAAACCCTGAAAAACATGCGATAAAATAATATTTAAATATTAATTCATATTAGTTTCAGCTAACATTTTTTTTCCAATATTAATTTATAGATAATATATAAAAATATTTCTGAAAATTATTTTACAATTGGTTCTTAATACTTAATCATTCATTTTTTAGCAAAATCTGTGTTTTCTATCTTTTTATAAAGGTTTCAGCATAATTTCTGCCTTTAATTGCTATACTTTTTCTCATTTGCTGCATATTACTTTTAAGATTTTTCATGCATTTTAAATCTAAAATAAATTATTTGAAATCTAATAAAAATGTGCATATTTAAAATTTTCATGAAACTTGATGACAACAAAGCAATTTAATATATTGAGAAAAAGGCATTCTTAGCGTATGTAATGAAATAACTATCGAGTCTAATTGAGTCAATCGACGTCTTTCACCAAGACTTCTGTGTTTATCCATCCAACAGGTTCATACTTTTAATAACCCACTTGTCCTTCTCTGTACGTCATTTATTATTTTTCATCATGATTTCCTTCAGGAATATAATTAAATTGTAAATTTAAAGATGATGTTAAAAAGTTTTAAGATATTTTATTAAACTGCCTATTGTACTATTTATAAAGATCGCGAGTGCTTAATGAAAGTCTACGGTTTGGTGACGCAACAGCCAGATTGCGCTGAAAATCTCTATGCATATGAGAATGTTGCAAGATACCGGATATCCCAATAAATGCTTCCAAAAATCAATAAATAAATGACGTGACTCGATAGAAATATATCATTTGCTGCTTTATGCTTGGTAAATCAGGAAATTTATCCCATCCAATTGAAAATTTAGTTAACATTGCCACCTATAGATGACGCCGAAAGAGATTTGTAACAGTTGTGGTTAGAACCCGAAGAGGTTTCTAACAATTGTCAGTTTTTTGTGGTCCGAATTTTGTACCTCATTTTTGCCTCAGACTGAACCATGTTCTTGCTACAAATGGGGATGAAATGGGACTGAAAACTTCGTTGTTTCATTTTTCTCAACTATCTTGCAACATTTTCAAACTAGTTTTTATTTTCCTTTTTTTGCTGTGTCAACTGTCGCTGGCATTGCTAACTATTTGGTGGGATGAAATTCCCAAATTTCCCAACCGCTTGTGTGATGTGGAAGTTTGAAGAGGGGGTGACAGCAGGTTCATCCTCATCAGCTGATGACTGACTAAAATTACAAGGTCCGTCCCAAATGAGCCCTAACGTTGCTTTCAAACGGGAACAGAAAAAATAACAGAACAGAATAAGAATAAGAATAACAGAACATGCATTTTGATGTAGATATAAGAGGGGGAATACCTCTTGAACGTCAGTGACTTTTAAAATCACTATTTTGATGTAAATAATTTACATCCATTTGTAAAGAAGGAAATTGTTATTTATATGGGATGCTATAATAGTAAGCCGCAAAACTGGTTTGAGGAATTTGCAGAATGCAACAAAAACGAGGTAACATACAATATAACTCGCCTAAACTCAGGATATACAATTATAGAGTTAAAATCCAATGTTTGGAACTAAATAGCTGTATTCAAATTTTTAAACTTTTGTTTCGGAGATTTTCTTGTTTAATGTGGTATGAATTTTTGTGTAAAAAGTGTAAATTCTATATGCTTTTTTTGTCTTTCCGTATTTAAGCAATCATATTTATTTTGACTTGCTTTACACAATATACTAAAAATTATATATTTTTTTTATTTCTAAAACTGAATAAACAGTCTTTTATTAATTAAAATAAATTCTCATTTCGTTCCAGCTGAGACAACTGGTAATGAAGTTTAAAGAATAATAGCTCTCTTCATTAAAATGCAGAAAACGAAATGAAATGAAAATATTCTGAAATGATTTATGATTCTATGAAAATAATGATGAATATCAAAAAGTTAAAAATTACCATATCTCTCGGAAACATTTAGTTTTTTTATCTAGAATTTATTTGAACATAAAAATAGATCTCTATTGATTATCAATTATTATTTTTAAGAAATATTAAAACTAGCCCATAACTAAAATACGAAAAATTTATTTTTTACTGAAAATAATAGTGATATATATAATTAAAAACAGATAAGTAAAGATTCCAAATTTCCTCGGTTTGAATGTATAACAACTCTGCACATTCTTTTATATACAATTTCTAAGTCACTTTATTTATTTTTTTAATTAACATCAACAAAATTTACATAATTTTCTAAAATTTCTCTTCTTTATACATGATAAAAAAATGGCTTCAGTAGCATTTGGATCCATCACTTTCTTTTGTAGTCCTCAGATGGAAGTTTTGATATGGTGCAGTTCTGAAATTCCAAAAAAAAAAAAAAAATATTTTTTTCTTTAAATTCTAAATAAAGCAATACTATTCAAAGCTAGATAAACCTTTCAAAACATTTTATACAGTTTATAGATTAGTTTGAGATACAACAATTATGATAGTGAAGTGTTTAAGTACAAAATAGGTATAACATATTCGTCGTTAAAATTAACGCATTATGTGACATTTTGACGTGATTGAAACTAAATTTTTTTTTGCTTCTGAACTATTTAACCTCGCATTTCCCCTTTTAAATTGATATGCATAAAACATACTGGAAAAGTCTATATAAACAATGTATCTGACTTTGGTCTAATTGATTTAAACTTACTTCAAATTTATTTAATGAAAAGTTTTAAAGCACTGAAGTAAAGTATTTAAACAGCATTTAAAGTTTTCTCTATTAAAAATTCGAGGTTTGGAAATGCTAAGATTTATTATGTAAAGATAAATGCCAAATTAGACTATGAAATTTTTGATACAATGGACAGACAAAAGTCTCGTAATGATAATTTTGAATACTATGAATTGTGTTACGGCTGATAATATTTTCTACTTGGAAATAATTTTTAAATATCAACTTGATGTTCATAATACTGCTATCAGATGGGTTTGCTTAATGTCACAATATATATAAAATTTATCACATATCTTTTTGTAATTTCAAGTAATAATTGTAATTTTGTAATTTTTGTAAGATTTCATAATATTATAAAGAAAAGTGACACAGGCGAGATATCAAAAAATAATTGTGTCAAGATGCATTTGGCAAAAAATTCCGCTATGTAAATCTTATAGTCTATAGTATATATAGTCTATAGTAATTAATTTTTATCACATTTTCTTACATTACGAACCATAAGAATTCCAATATCAGACATATTGTAAAAATTTCTGAGAAGCATTACATTTACATTCTTTAAATATAATTCGTATTCTTTTTAACCAAAAGTAATAAGTAAAGAAAAATATTTCTTTTTCATTATTATAAAACCAATTCATGCTGATTAATCAGCATAAATAATTATCATTAAATATAGTTACCATCACATCATAAGTCAATTCAGAAAAAGTATCTTCACCCTGAAAAAGTATTTATTAAATATTATTATATACAATGTAAAATTGCTAGAAAATATATTTTACAATATATTATTTACAGTATTATTATTGAATGAGATTAGTAATATAATAAGAAAAACAGTTACATTACATATTTATACATCTTTTTTTTTTTATTGAAATAACCTTTCAGAACAATTAGCAGTTCCAGAGTAAATTGTTGGAACATCATAATAAAGTAAGTCTAATGTGTCCTTTGAAACATGCAATTTTTTTAAGGAATAACGTCAAGTAGTATTTCTTATGCATATGATTTCCGCCCTCCCGAATGTCGATCATATGTTAATTAAAGGAAAAAATGATATTGGTCGAAGATACATGATTGAAAAAGATTGGTCTAGAGTTTAGACACACTTTTTCTGTTAATTTTCTTAACTAAGTTTTTTTTTTTTTTTTTTTTTTTTTTTGTAAATAAAATCAATTTAACCTGTGATAATTCTTATTTTTGGATATTTTAATTAATTGCTGTACATCACTGACATTGTATTTCTGTTTTTCTATAGACTTTCAAAAAACCTTTCTATAGGAAATTAGAGTGGAAATCTGCAATAGAAAATACATTAGTAGTATTAATGAATAAAGAATAATGAATAGACATGATCTTGTAGAATTTAGTGATATTCATATGTAGCAATTAAAAATCGTATTATTTCTCTAATTTTTCTGCATGCTCATTACGAATATAAATGTTAGTTGCAATCTGTATTGCAAAAAAGAAATTTCAAGAAAATAAAGAAAAATATTTTATTTTTAAAAGCATTTAAATAAAATTTACTTTGCAGCTAAACGAGAATTACTTGAGTTTAAAAAAATCCATTATGAACATTTAAAAAAATTACAATAAATTTCATTTATTTATTGGTTTTAATCTGGTAAAATTATTTTAGACACAGAAGTAAGCTCACATGGGCAAGGAAAAAATACAGACCACTATTTATATAGATTCATTAGAATTATTGATTTATTTTATATCTTCTCTTCATTTGGAAATAGTATTGGAGAAAAAAGATATTCTATTCTAATGCCTGTTCTGATATTATCGTGCCTCATAAACATGAATTTTTATAGTAGTGCATGAAAGGCTCCTATTGAACTAAAAAGCATGAATTATTCTAACTAAATAACAATAGTTATTTAGTTAGCAGTTTAAATGCTGTTAGCAGTTAGCAGTTTAAATGCTGGTGCCAAAGGTACTTTTTCTTTAGATAAATTTTAAGATATCTCATTATATTTTAATACTTTTTAAAGCTTTCCTTAGTGGTTTATAGTTAATAATATTTTTGAAGAATAAATCTGGAATACTATTTATCAATTCGGTACTGTTCTAAATATAATGGAATAAAATGCAGCTTATCATAAGTATATATATTTTTTAAAAATATATAAATAAAATTTCTTTTCTCTGTTGAATAATATTCAAAGAAGTTTGATACAATAGTTTTATTATTTTAAAAGAAGAGAAAAAATAAGCGAAGAAAGTTAATAACATTCGTAGTTTAACTGGAAACCACTGAAACATAATAAAATACATGCATTTGGAACATTTATTGAATGTATACAAATTTATACATACCGCTTGCTGATTAATTTTTTCTTCTATGCATTTATCGGCCTAAAAATAAAAAAAAACTATATTTTAATAGACAATAATATCCAATAACGTAAAAAATATCAATAAATATTCGCTATATAATGTTGTTTGGAAAATTTACCGAATTTTTTATATTCCCAAAATCAAATGACAAAAATTGTAGAATCTTTTGGCTTAGAAAATTATAGCATGAATCTAATTTGTTTCAATCATCAACAATAAAAATTTAGTGCATGGGTAAAGCTGTTATGTGCATCAATAATTTTCTATGCTTTATATATCGATAATTTCACTATTGCTTTTAGTAGTGATATATATATATATACATATATATAATTTTTGAAAAATGTGTAATTTTAATTATTAATAATTTTGTAAATTTAATCTACTACTAAGAAAAATATTTTAGATATAATAATGGAAATCTTTAATCTTAATCTTTAAAAATTCAAATTACCTTTTCAGCGCTTTCATCTGTATGAGAGCAAATCCAATCATAGAGCTTTTTACCATTTACTACTTCTATTCCAACATAACATTCTTTGAATGCGCGTTTGTACTAAAATATGAAAGAAAAATCAATTATACAATATTGTAAGTCCAAAAGACGCATTGAAACCTCCTTTTTTATAGTAAGGGACCATTTGAGAGATTTGAAATTAAGATTTCCAGTTGAAATATTGAGACACAATAGAAAATTGAATTTAATTGTACTACAAATACAATTTTACTATTTTGATTTGTTATTTTTAGCACTTTTTAATCGTATGGCATTTTTTGAGTTAACTAATTTTACAGATGATAGCAAGAAGCAAGCGATTAAAGACATTGCAAAGACAAAATATTCTAAATCAATAAAATGCTTAGCTAATTTCTTGTATTTATTAATAATGAAAATGTTACATGCAGTTAATTTAATAAAAAAGATATCTGAATAAAAATGCAGGAGTCTCTGTGTGAAATATATTTATATGTATATGACGCTATTGGGACGACTCAATCAACCAAGAGCAAAAATAGGCGTATTAAATTAGAAAAAAAGAACAAAAAGAAAGAATTTCACGTGAGTCTCACAAAAACATTACCAAGAAATGTCAGAATTTGTTATTCGAAAAATAAATATATTTTCAAAAATAGCGAACTCTCACTACCTCACGTGAATTATTTTTTTAATACTGTTTGGTACCCGTGCTTTAAACATTAATGCACTTAAAATTTGATATTTGTGAGAAAAAAGAAGTAGAAGAACGCAGACATTATCGTATACTATTTAAGTTGAAGAATTGATTCCAAATACGTAATAGAAGAAGAAACCACATAGAAAAGGAGAAAATTTCTTATGTCATATACCTTATTTATTAGGAAGTGTTATTCTTCAGAAGCTAAAGTGCTCTTTTTGATTCTGATATTAACTATAAATTCAGTTTCAAAGATATATTTTTATTTCATCATGAGACTGTATGATGTTTCTGGGATGAGAATCAGTGGCGTTTGCAAAATCATATGAGGAACAAACAAAGAATCATGGCAATTTCCGATAAGAAGATAAAAGAAAGGCTATCAGATGAAAGCTAAAGAGAAAATTGTGAACTCTTTTTCTTTATGTATTAAATATTTTGGAATTTTAATTCAAATTTAGATTTTAGTAAGGAATAGTGGAATTCGTGGGAAAAAAGTATATCAAGCAACCTATCATTAAAGTTGATATATTTTAAGGTCTCAACTAAATATATTCAGCTAAATGTTTTAAACATAAACAATAGAATTTGGACAAAGCCTGGATCATATTTATGTTCGGAACTTATGTATCCATTCTACTTTGAAGAGAAAAATTTCAATTTGATGCTCTGTATATTTCATGATTTCGCCTTATTATTAAGGAATTTACAACTATCAAATGGTTGTGCTCAAAATGGTAAATAGTATTATATAAAAATATATTAAAATTCACATTGGTACATGATAATTTAAAATTTATTTGTGTCAACGGAAATTTTTCTATCATTCTGATTTCTATCATTGATTTCTCAAAGACGTAATATTTAAAATTTGATTATTTTAAGTAAAGACTATCGAGTATTTTAAAGACAACTCTTAGGGCAATTTTATTGCATGACAGAATTCTTTAAATGATTAAAATACAAATGATGAAACGACCAACAATTTATACATACTTTATAAAGATTGGTTTCGTGAAAGCATTCTGAGAGTATTCTCGAATATAATTTATCTGGATCTTCTAAAAAAATACGAAACACTCACTCATTATTTGCATCATATGCAAAGTATTATAAAATATATATATGAAATAAAAATAAAAATAAACCAACAAAAAAATTGCTTTCAAAATTTGTTAATCTTTCATATCAATTTTTGTTATACCTGTCAAAATTTGTCAACCTCAAAATAAAATCTGATAGACGGACACATATTACACGTCATAAAATATGAATGTAATTCAATATTATAAAGTACTTTTTCCTAAATCATTTCTGAAATAGTGCTTTAAATTGATGGGATTTTGATTTCTTATAACATCAATTTTAGATTCGAAAGAATTAGAAGGAGTTTTGTTAGCAAATGGGTCTGTCGGAATATTTACTGTTTAGCAGTATTGTTGATAAAAAAAAACATAGATCAAATAATCAGAATAGAAAGAGTTTTTTACCTGTTTGTTAGCTATTTATTTTCTTCCTAACTATTTGATGCCAACAAATATAAAAAAAAACATAACATTCTTCTTTAGTTTATATAAACTATTATCAACATAGATTAGTTCTCTATGATAATAAAAATCTATTTTATCTAATTGCCTGTCTCATTACGAGATTTCTTAAATCATTAGATTTAATAGGTCACTAGGATAATAAGTTCTCATTAAGAAATGATTTTCTAAAATTTTCATTAGCTTATTTATTCGTTACTGTCTTGTCGGAGATATAATTAAAAATGTTCAGCGAATAAAAATTACATTTTTTTATAATGAATGAAATTAACTTTTCTTCTTTTTCGTAACATTTTCCTTTCAGATTTAATAAATATTTGGAATTAAATTTTAGCCCTTTTTGCAACACTATTTTGCGGCCTTTCAATAATAAATTAATTTCATTCATAAGTTCTATCAAATTTTGGAAGGAATCCATTGAACGTAAATCTGTCTGTTCAATCACGCATATGTGAAAGCAATAATACTGAGCAGAATAAATAATATCAATGAAACCTGACATTTGATGTATATCAAGCTGTCAGACAAACTCATCACCGGCTTGACTATTTATGTATTTACCTATTTGTACGTATGTGAATGCCGTAGAATGAACGTAGTGAGTTGAATCAATAAATACTTTCTTATGGGTTTATCATTATTAGATTTTGCATAAAGTCTAAGAAGTAGAAAAAACATCATCTCATATTGTAAAGTCAAGTAAAGTCTTTACCTGACTTCTAATCTCGAAAAAAGTCGTGACGATTTGTTACTAAAAGTAAAACTTTTTTTAACAATACTGCCATGTTTTTTTTCCTTTGGTTTCATTGTTATGAAAATAAAAATTTCCAATTGGAGTACATAAAAATTTCAATAAAAGCATAGTTTTGTGATATATTGGTAAAATAAATATTATAGAATAAAAATTTTCATATATTTGTTCAATTGTTTGAGTTTTGAATAAATAAATATTATAGAATAAAAATTTTCATATATTTGTTCAATTGTTTGAGTTTTGACGTAAATTTTGTTGCTTATAGATTAATGATAAGTTAAGGGGCTAATTAATTTTATAATTATTTGTAAATTTTTTTCGAATTCTAATTTTTATTTTTGAAGAATTAGTGTTCCTTTTCCTTCGTTTATAATGTACATTAGAATTTTGAAATAAGAGATCGTATTGAATTTTAATAACGTACATATCTACAAAGAACTTTAATATTCTATGTTTCATCAAAACGACGAGTTAATGAAGGATGCCTAATTATTATAAATACATTATAATTTATATCAATTATATTTTACAACTTATGTGATGAATTTCTATTTTTTCTTAGAATTTTTATTAATAATTTATTACATTTTATTTTATCTTTTTCACGTACTTCGTTTACGAATCATTTATAGCTCCTTATAATTTATATCAAACAATTAAAAATGCACATACCACAAATAGTTTCTTTTATATCCCCAACTAGATTCTCTATTGAATCAAAATAATCTGCTGTAGATTTTGCCGAAATGAATGGAGAAATTTGAAAAATTTGCATCGCAATGAACAAATTGAACTGCATTTTAATGCAAACTGGAGTATAAAGTCTTTGTATTATGGAGCGGAGCTCAAATGAAAAGAAACTTATATGTAATTATGACTAAAATATAATTCGCCATGGATATGTACAAATAGATTTTTCTTTCCTTTATAGTTTTGGTCTTAAATAAATCGATCATGTTTTTTTTTTGTTTTTTTTGCCATGATGACAATATGCCACTATAATGCTGAGCTATCACGAATTTACGCATTTCCTTATGCATTGTAACTGATAAAAACACGACTTTTGTATATTTTTTACAAAGAAAGTGAAGGTCATCTTTGCTAGCTGAATCCACAGTTTGAAGGTCAGCAACACTGATTGCAATGACAATAAAAATACCTTTACTCTTGCATCAATAACAGAAGATCGTGTTGATTAAAATAATTTAAGTATAACTTTATGTATAAATAAGTGTTAGAAAATATTTTAATTAATATTCTTTCGAATAAAAGTGAAATTAAGTAAAGAAATGTTAACTTGTAAAACAAGCATAATAGTTTTCATTTGACCTATTGTGAAAAAGAACAAATATTAACAATTGGATTCTGATGTATTTAGCATTACAATTTTTTAAATTTGCTAATCCATAATAACCAAAGGAAGTCACATAACATAACGCCATCCTGTGCCCCCAGAGCCTATAACACTAAGTTATCTAACCAGTTGGATGAGCACAAGATGGAACGGGGAAAAAAAAGAAAGAAAATGTTGGTAGAAAGAAAGAGACGACAAAACATCCAGGGTTCTCCAGAGAGAATCCCAACGGTGTCAAATCCTACACGACTGTATTTAATTTTTTGGTGACGTAATAACCGAATAGAGGGGACAAGGATACTTAAACAAATGGTCACTATAGGTTCAATTTACAGGGAAAAGAGATTACTAACTGAAAAAACTGATAAATTACATTGAGAACATCTATATGATATGTATAAGCATATAAATTATCACTGAAAAGTCAGAAATCTGTAACGTCCTTCTGAGTCCTGTGGTTTTGATTTCCTTCGTCAGAACTGCACTTTTGAGGGACTTTTGAAGTTATAATTTTGGCTGATTTTGACAAGTGGCATTTTGGTCTCAGCTATTGTGTAGTCTTGAAGAGGTCTAGGTATTTATGAATATGGTTTACTATGGAGTGGATCTTGCCGCGTGAAAGGGTATTCAATGCAACTCTCCTGTACCATTCTTCCTCGAGACTTGTTTCTGGCTTCCTCATGTGCCATGAGAGAGTCAGTAGGCATTCGGTGGCATAGTGAATTGGGGATCCTATCTCCCCACAGCTACAATAAGGAGAGTTGGCCAGGTGGAATCTGTGTAGGTATGTCGGGAATGGGCCGTGTCCAGTGAAGAAAAGGACATCCGCTCTGTTCCAGTTGGTCGCGTAGAGAGAAACTTTCGGTATTATGTTGAATGTGGAGCGGCCTCTTTCGCCTTCTTCCCATTCCTTTTGCCATCTTGTCATCATATCGGTTTGGAGGATGTTCTTCAGATGACATCTTGGAAGATTCATTACATTCCGATCTTGATTAGCATTAGCCGCTGTTTTGGCTAGTTTGTCCGCCGCTTCATTCCCTTCATAGCCTACATGTGCCTTGATCCATGAATTTTAATGTGAGGATTTGCAAGAAGAAGGGTGAATGTATCTCTTGCTAATTGGCTATTAGATTTTGGTGAACTTGAACATACTTTACTTTTGTTGAAAATCAAATTCTTCAGTAGCTGCAACACTCAAATGCAAAATATTGTGTACACAGAAATTAATCATTGACTACTGAATAATCTGGAGCAACTAAAATCGTTTATTATCAACATGTACGCCACCTGGAACTAGCACAGATTTGGAGATGAGAGTTTTTCATATGATGGTTGGGTTTCACTGCAGCGATAGGTACATACATTAAGACATTACCTCTCATTATACATGCATACATTAAGACATTACCTCTCATTATACATACATACATTAAGACATTACCTCTCATTATACATACATACATACATTAAGACATTGCAAGTCACATTACCTCTCATTCTGCAATAGGAATACCTCCTATAAAAGGGTATACACTTTGACCGGTGACAGCTTTTAAATGTCAACTTTAATTCCCTCTTCTGTGTGGTCGTGGCAACAGTCATTCAATTTATGATGAGAAATTACGAAGAAAAATAGCTTCGATGTGATTATCATCAACATCTCAGGATTTTGAAATTAAAATCATAATTCTATGCTATGTTCACAATATTAATAAATGCCTTGTAGGAATTTCTTGCAAGAATCGAAATTTCATAATAAATGATTTAAAAGCGAATGAGTTAAATGACTGTATTTTTTTTCATAAAAATGCTTCGAAAAATGCGTAAGAAAGATGCAGATAGAAAATTCGCTTAACTTGTATGAACTTTTTACCTTTAGTATTGTTACGAATCTGTGATGCTGTTTCCCAGCATAGTTGGTTCCATCATCGGAAAGACTGTTTTACAGTCATCTGTATTAGACGGAGTCCGGGTGTCGCGTCGGAGGTCCCAGAGCTTGGCGACCATTTGGCGGCTTGGCGACGAATTTGGTGACTTTTGCGCCAAAATAGATTATACCCGAAACATCGAGAATTTTCCTGATCCGCCCAGTAGGAACGGAGATACGCCTCGAACGTTCCTGATTGGTTTAGAGGCTTCTAGCCTCCTGAGACCTATAAAAGGAGGCAGTCTGCACCTGCCAGGGTAGTTGGCGTAGTAGGAATCGACGTTAAAGAGCGAGTCTTCCAGATATTAGTAGAGCAGCGACGGAGTCAAGCTAGTGCGTGACTGTCTGCAGTAGAGTCTTGTTGTGTGCACGTCTCGCATGTAGATAATTGTCTTCTCTTTGCTGTATATAGTTGTCGTCTTTGTGCTTCCCTGTGTGTCTTCGTGTAAATAAACGTCGTTGTTTTATTTTCTACTGCCACCTGTTGATTGAGCGTTCTCCACACCATATAACTTCCACTATCCAAACAAACCCGGAAATTTCGTAACAGTATTCTCTTAGCAAGGAAGATGGTTCTCAGTTTATTAGTAGAAAAGATACCACACTTTTCGCACTTGCCGGAATTTTCATTTTTTTTAATTGCCAGATTGACCAAACTCGTCGCCAAATAGGTCACAGTTGTCAGGGTTGTAATCAATGTTGGAGCTATAGACTACTATTCCTTCGGCATCTGTTAAAAACATCGGTAAATATATCACTTTAACGATGAAACTAACATTGCACGGTATCAATATTATAAATCATTTGCGGTAAATTCTATGATATTTATATCACAGATTTGGCAAAAAAATTAGTTCAAGAGTTTTACTATCTAAATTTTCAATTCTAAATAAAAATAAATGCACGAAGAAATGAGCAATTTGATTAATGATATTATTGATTGCTTTCAAATAAATTAACATTTATTCTAAGTATTTAAAATGTACTGCATAATAATATGATATAAAATAAGAATTGCCATAAAATTACTCGATTAAGAAGCAAAATATCAAAATAATAGAAAAATGAAGGTATCAAGTCAAAGTTAAAATCATTTATGAATCATATAAATTCTGCTTTCCAAAAAGAAACATACAATTTGTTTCATAATTTTAAGAATTTGTATTTATACTTTATTCTTAGTGTTTTATTTAAATTTTTTACAGCATTTAAGTTTTTACAATATAACAAATTAAATAAGCCTTTAATAATATCCTCAATTTCTGTTTTGTCAGAATTCTCGTAATAAAATTTATATTCTAAGGTGTGTGTGTGTTTCATTTCTTGAAAGAATGCCAGTGAAACAATAAAAAAATTCAATTTAAACTGTCGTATACCCCTTGACCCACAAGATCTATGGCATGGAACATCCTACTAAACTAGAGAAAAAAAATTGTTTCAAAAAGTTTTTTGAAAAACTTTGTAAGAAAACCACTTAAATTTGATTCCAGTTAACAATATCAAAGTATTGTATGAAAATTACTTTTCACAGAAAAATCGAATGGTTTCTTTTTAAATTTAAATTCTTCATTACATTTATTGCTTATATTAAACAATGTTAAGAATTTGCATACCAATGAGGAATTACTATTAATAATTTCTTCTAAGACAGTTTTCTTTTAAATAGTAAAAATATATTTATAAAACATTTCTTGTGGATCTTCCTCACGGTATTTATATTTTCTCCAATTTTTAAATCAAATATCGGAATTATTAGATATTACATATGAAGAAAACTTTCTTGAATCCACCAAGAAGACAGTTCAGAAAAACTTTGAAGAATCATATATTATTTATATTATTACTTTATATTAGCATCGATTCATCTTAATTTCATTTTCACTTTTCTTTATTCATTCCATCAAGGTTATTGTTAGTTCGTAAATGAAATGGGGCATTCAACTTTTCTGTTTCTTTTGTAATGTTTTATGGATGTTGCTTACATAATCTTACAAGGGTAATTAAAATTTTTGAAGAGGTTTGAAAGCACTGCCAAAAACTCTGATTCAAACTTTTATGTTTTCTCACAATCCAGTGTAAGATAGCAAATTAAAAAAAAATAATATTGGACTTTAGATACTGAATTAATATCTATTTTTCGAAATATAAATGGTAATTAAGGTTATTACATGACATATTGAATAAATTGTTTAGTTATAAACGCTTTAAAATATTTCATTTTAGTAAATTTAAATAGTGTTAACAAGCAAAAACTACACAAAATATTGAATAACTTATTCATATTACCATTATTCATTAAAAAACATAAATAAAAGAAAACTATTATCCTTTAACTATAATTCAGGAAATCGCTAGCTTATTTTTTATATTTATAATTTCTTGTGCAAAAATTTGTATGCCATTCGGTAATTATATTTGTCACAGAAATCTGATCGTTGTTGGACTCAGTATTCATTCATTTCTTTATTTTTTTTAAAATCTATGATTTTTGAAAGTTTATACTTCAGATAAATTTTCAAGTCACGTCGAGTTAAGATCTTACAAATTATTTTTCATTTTTTTTTTTTTTTTTTTTTTTTTTTTTTTTTTTTTTATGTAAACAATCGGTACGTGGATATCTAGCTTCACTGACTGTGGATTCAAATTTATATTAATCCTAATCAATCGGAGCCTAATACTTTAGAATAAAAAAGAATGACTTAGGATTTTGGTAAAATAAATTTAATTCCTTTTATATCAGCAACTATTTAGGTGACCAAAAAAACTGAAATTAAAACGTTTTTCCAATTAGAAAATTTTAATTGAAATTGAAATTTAGCATAAAAAAGAATGAAGGCATTCTTTAGTAGTAGATAAATGTATATTTAAAACAATCTATTACTCTGTGACGAAATGGATTATATAGTTTAAGATTTACTATTATAGAGCGGAAGAGAAAGTTTGTTTGTAGTAAAATATTCCAGACTGCCTGTATTCAGCAATATGTAATTTCATTTTATTGTCAAAAATTCAATTAGTTACGAATTTTTTCTAAAAGATAAAACTTTTCTTCCAAAATTCAATATTACACATAAACGAATTTTATAACTTAAATTCTGTTCTGCGAAAATACGCTCTTGGAAATGATTTTTTTACTTAGATTTATTTTTCTTTTGGTTTGTTTAATATTACCTTGGAGTCGGATAACCTACTTCAAAATTCAATGTATTTTTTCTTCTTTTGGTTAAAATTGTTTGTATTTTTCATAAAATCAATTCATAAATTTAAATAAAATTAATTTCATAAATTTTTCATAAAATTTTTATTCCCATTCATGCATAATAATTTGGAAAGCTTTTTTTTCTGTTTCTGTTTTTTTAGCTAAAGATTGTTTAATAATAAAATTATTTCCGAAAGTCAAACTTTTTATAGCAATGAATCTTTTGATCTTTTCATGTTTAGTATTTCTGTAAACTCTAAATTATTTATATTAATTTTTGGTACAATTTTCCTAATATTCCAAATTACAACATGATTTGAGATAATTTACGCAGTGAATACCTTTCTAATCTGAATTACTTTATAAAATTTCCTTTTTCTATAAGAAGGCGTAACATTATTTGATAACTAAATTTGATGTAACTACAGACTTAAATTAGCTGATGAATGGTTCAAATGGTAATATCTATATTTATTTCACAAACGCCGTGTTTCCCTAAGTGATTTCTTAACAAAGTTTTTAAGTGAAAAATTTACTTCTTCAACTTATTACAATATATTATTAAAGTATTTTAAAAACGTCTTTGGCGCATTTGAAATGCCATTTTTAAACACATGTTTTTTAACATTATTATTAATCAAGTATGCTAAAATCATTTTGTCTCTAAACATTTAAGATATTATTATTCATAATACATTTAATGGAAGTGACAGAAACTTAATGTCTTTACTGAAATAAATAACTTTTAGTGTAATTATCTATAAATCCTTGACCGTTCTTGTCTAAGAGAAAAATTAATGTTTATGCCTTTTATTGAATAGATAAAGTTTTTAAAAAACCTGTTTGAGATTTTTTAAAGATAAATAAAAATTTACAAACATGATTAAATGATTGAGTTTTAATAAAGTATTAATAAAGAAAATTCAAAAACATAGTTAGCAAAAGGAAATTGATTTTCAATTTTATTTCAATTATCGCCTGAATAATAATATTCCATCTCCACTTCTTCTTCTTCTAATTTGGAATCTGTACAGTTCTGCAATAAAAAAAAAAACTTTAAGTGCTTCAAAGCTTCAGTGAATATTAAATTATGATCAGTGTTTCATTTTCAGTCCGTAATGTGAATGACAAACTGCAAGGAGTGTTCAAATGAAAAGGTACGAAACCTCGTAACAACGTAACCGTTAACATATTTGCCTATGCTGCTATGGGAGAGCGCAGAGCGACATCTAAGGATGCGATTGGAATCTGCGACGTAGATCGGAGCATGCGAGGGCTCCTGCATGCGCAGGAGAGAGTAGAGGCTCTTATAAGGAGCGTCTTCCAGTTGATGTCCAAGGTCTGCTACTTGTTGAATTCCTCGAGCACAGAAGGACCATTAACTCCAATGTGTGCTGTGAAACTCTCCGAAAACCACATAGATCCATCAAGAACAAAAGACCGGGCCAATCAATTGAGGGTGTGGTTCTTCTCCCTGACAACGAGCGTTCCATACGTCTCCAGAGTCACACACGCGGAACTCGACCACGCAGCTTGATCATCTGCCCTACAGCCCGGACATGCCGCCCTGCGATTTTTATGTGTTGGTCCCCTGAAAAAGCACCTAAAAGGAAAGCACTTCAACTCGTACAGCTCACTCAAGGGTGCTGTGAAGGACTGGGTCTCGTCACGGCCACAGGAATTCTGGGAACAAGGAATCCTTTGGCTCGTTAATTAATGGCATGGTCGTACTCAGGTCTATGGCGTATGTTTTGAATAAAGTCTTCATTTATACCCACAGTCTCATTTTGCACCTTTTCATTTATAATTGTCCTTGTAACTTGATTATACGAATTTTGCTAAGAGTTATTTCATTGAATCATCATAAAATGTGTAATAATAAACAAGTGAAGAATTAAGTGGTCCTCATTAAATTTCTGTCCATTAAAAAAGTTAAAAATATTATCAACAACTTTTCCATACGAATAGTTTATATTCTGCCCAATGTTTTCAATGTTTTAAACGGAAGTTTTAAATTCAAATAAATAAATAAATAGAAACACTCGTGCCAATTACAGGGCGAAGTTATATGTAGCTTTCTACGTGTAACCCAGTTTGCACGTAATCGCAATATCAATTTGAATAAAGCGCTTTGCTGACATCACGAGTCATTGACAACAATTGAAAGATTTGATTCTGTTAATTATAACTGCATATCAAATACACAAACTCCATAATATTTTTAATAAAAAGCCAATCACATATGAAATTTAAATATTTTCCTACTAAACAAAAAAACGCCAAATTCTGTGGTTTGTTTTTAATGTCAGGTATTTCCATAAATCATTTTGATATATGAAAGATATATTGGTAACTGGCAATTGATATATGTACGTATTTTAGTTAGTATTTATAAGTTAAGTATTTATTATTTAAATTTTTAATTTGTATTTATAATCATATTTGTAATTTAAAAATTAATAATTATGTTAATAAATAATTCAATAAAAATGTAAAAAGCACTGTTTTACGTAAGTAATACAAAAACGCAAAAAGTATTGTTTTGATAAAAAAATAATTTCACAAAAATTATTAAATTCTGTGTCCCGAAAATAATGCTATACAGAAATTAAGCCACAATGGATGTTAAATAATTTTCATTTGCATTCATAAAATATATTACAGTTGTGAAAGAAATTCTAATTTTTAAAAGTTTTTTTTAATTATTTTGCACTCTTACTAATTTTTAGCATCCATATCTTAATGTTGAAGAACATTTTTGTATACCAATGAATAACGGTGATAATTTGTTAAATTTAAAATTATTCTAAATATGTTTTTCCTCCTATTTGCGAATTTTTATAAAAAATTTTTAAGTGTTTAGAGAAACGTCTAAAATTGAAGGATATTATCTAGTAGTCATTTACTACTTACGAGTACTTGAGTTACTTACCAGTATTTCATACTTTAACAGATCAATGACGATTTCACCCTAAAAATAAATCAAGTATATCAAAATTTATACTGGTTAGTAATATCAATGTGAATTTTTAAATTTACTTTTGAATTATTCTTAAACATACTAATAAAATCTTGCTTTAAAATTTTTCTGTCAGGGATAGATTTATGGCGACCCATCCCCTATTTTCTATCTTTTCTAGTAATAACTGTCCTACATTTAGATACTGAAATTGAGCACTGAATTGTATTTATTGAACTTACTTTTTTGTAAATAGTTATCGGATTCATTGGCGTTCAGACAGACAGACATATTTCAGAATTTATGTATGATTTAGCTCAAAATTTGGAGAAAAAAAATGTCTATAAGATTTTTTTTAAATCCCATTCAAAATGTCTTTCGTCTAATTAAAAGAGCTTTTAAGAGTTCTCTTGCTCACAGAGAGATAGATATAATTTCCCAACATGTATTTTTAGCATTCAGGGACATCTATAACTAGGATATCCACCAAAGTCTTGAGGTCGAATCTTAAACGATCACAACCTCCTCTTATTTTTCATAAATGAGACATACATGCAATATAACACACACATATATATACATGTACAAACGCACACATACATATATACGCACACATACATACATACACATATACATATACATAAACACACCCACACCCACACACACACACACATATATAAATATTTCAGTGTATCACATAATTAAATTACTTAATTAAATAAGAATAAACCTTTCTAATTTTATGATATTATAAATTTATCCATAGTCATTTTTCTAATAGATACAAATTTTCGATACAGAAAAATTACCGAATTCAAGACATTTTAATTATTATGGTTAACGATTAAAGGATCAAAAGATTCTATATGTATCATAATTAATAATTAATATTATTGTTATGAAAAAAAAATATGCAAATATGTTCAATATTTTCTTAATATATAATGACTAGTTTGACAAAATACGCGAGTACATATGTGTAGTAACACTTAACCGATAGTCAGAGTATATATGTGTAACACCACCAAGCTGAATTCCTACTTGATTGAAAGAATGAAATCAATCATCAAGCAGTTTTAATTTTTATCTTCAATGGATTAGGATTTTGAACATTTTTATTCTAAAATATCGATTACTTACTTCTTGCTCTTTAACCTTGTTTTCCGCGCATTCATCTGCCTATCAGAAAGAAAAAAAAATCGTAAATGCGGGAAAGCTGATTTTTAAAAGACTATTTCAATAAAATAGAAATTAAGCATATGAATAAGAAAAAAGAAACGACAGTACAATTAATAAGAGTGATAAAATTGAATTTATTCTTAAAATGCATTTCTAATATTTACCGAAGATATAAAATAATTAGTGCCGAGCTTTTGGCTAATTTGTATGAGAAGAATTCGAATCTAAAAATTAAAATGGCATAGAACGAACAATAAAAACAAACACCATAAAATTATTTTGAACAATAATATCATATTGTGAACTTAAAGCTTCTTTTCATTCTTTTACAACGAAAATGTTTAGTTTTGAGATAGACATAGTTCTTAGAAGCAAGAAATATGATGATAAATATCATTATAGTTACCTTATCCATGGCTTCCTCCGAATTAGCACAATACCAATCATAAATGCTTTTACCGCAAGCTTCATCTATTCCTGTATAGCATTCTTTGATAATATCTTCGTACTAACATGAATACAAAAGGAAAGATAATTGATTATTAATTGATTAATTCGTTTATAATTGTACTAAATGGATTGTTGTGAGATATTACTTGATCTCCCTATTATACAAACATTTGGACCTGTAGCTACTAAATTTGATATAAATTTACATCTTGAGTATCAGGTGCTCAATAAGAAAAAAATATCCAAGAATTTCATTAGATTTTTAATAAAAGGTTAATCAAATAATTCAGGGGTGGGGGTTCCTTAATAATTTCGAAGTATATTATTGTACAAAAACCAATTTAATCGTAGTTTTAAAATTCAGAACATATACATATCAACAATATCCATTTTATGTCTGTAAAATTCTTTCTTTAATTTTTCTATTTTTAGTATAGTAATGACTAAATTATTTTCTAAATGGCTAAATTGGTAAATTATTTTCTTTTCTTAATTAGATAACCAAAAGTCCATTAAATGCTCCATCTCGGTGGTTGTGACTATATTTTCAGTCATGATAATTATTTTTTCTCTATGACTGACCTTTAAAACTTGTTCTATATTCTTAAAAGCGTGCACTCGGTCAATTTCATTTCTTTTAATCATCTTTTTATCTATCTAATTCGTATCAGATCAGCTGGGTAATTTTAATATTGTAGAAAACCTCCTTGTATTAAGAATCTTTAAATAATAAAAAAAAATGATAGCAAAATATTCATCTCTGCTGATACTAAAATTTAAGCACCTCCATTTATATGGAGACAGAAAAATGTAAATGGGAAAGTGATAGATACTTATAGTATATACAATTCAAATATTTATGGTAAGTTCACAAAAGTGTGTTCCAAATCGAATAAACGTATCTTTTGTACAAGTTTTTCCTTCATTTATAATTCGTACTTTTATCTATGGCTTTAAAACGCATTACGTCATGAATATTTTGTATATTTTCTATAGTGTAAGGATACATCTTAAATCTATTAATAGTTTTGTTGCTTTCTTGAGGATACCTTAAGAATGAGATAGAATGTTTTTAGAAATATCTTTATAATACAATTTTACTTAATATTTATTTAATTCTTTCGAATTGATTCGGAATGTTTTTAAGTTCGAGAAAAAGAAGAAGTTTAAATGTACTAGAAATTTCATTTTAACGAAGGAGCAAAAAGAGATGTGTCATTCGTGTTTCTCTGCCTATTTATTTCAGCATCACGAAGTTGATTAAATGAATTTTTCAAATAATTTCGAGACATTCTCTCCTCAGAAAGCATCTTGCAAAAAAAAATGACAAGAAATTGTACTTACTCTTGTGAGGTTCATTTCTTCAAAGCACTCATCCATAACATTCGAAATCGTGCCATTTTCATCATCTGAAAAAAATTTAATTTAAATAACTTTTCTCTTACACATCAAATACATTTTTGATAGGTTTGAAAACCAATGTCATTTTTTTAGCATAACTTCTAAAATTATATCACAAGTTGAGTGGAGGGAAAACTGGATTGTAGCTCTAGAAGATTAATACAAGAAGCAAAACTTTGAGATTTTCCTGAAAGACGGTATCGCATGCCAAAAGAAACATAGTCTAAATGTCTATATATCAGATGAAACGGAAGATACGCCAATCTTTTTTCCTGAACAAGGTTCAGTGTGCAACAATCCAATTTCTGATGGCAGAAAATCGATTGCCGAATGAATATGAAACCGAATAATGATATGATGAACTGATTTCCAAATTTCAAAAAGCAGAAAAGTCGCGATTGATAATTTATCGCGATTGATGTTGAAAAACTTTAAAAGTAGTTTTCAAGAGCGTAAGAGGCATAGGAAAATAATTTCGAGCTTAAGAACTGAAAAAATATGTTAACATGAAATTTCATTTTCACTGCTTTTGGTTTTTTGAAAATCGACTATTATAGAATAACCATTTTTTAATTGACCAATTTTGACTCGAAATAGTTTGTTGGTACGAATTACCCTTTTTTTATGTAAATCGACTGATGGAAAAGCACTTGCTGGTATTGTTCCCCAATTCTTTTCTTTTCCTACAAAGTCAAATATTTCACAAGACATTGCAAATATTAACCAGAAAATTTGACCAATTTTTTCCTTCCATATAATACATACCTAAGTAAAATTTTTAAAAAAATGCTAAATTTAACAATTTTTTTTCTTCCAGGTTCGGACTTTTGATAATTTACTCCTGATCTAATTATGGTATCTTAACTTTCATAATTTATTTTACAGGTCATTTTAACACTAACATCTTTATACCACAACATTTTTCTCTCAGGTTAATATCTTTCTATTTAAAAGTAAAAACCGATGTTAAATTTCCTTCCTTCTTACCCCTTTATATAATAACATATTTGTGAGCAAATTTGAAAGCTTGTTTTGGATAGTCAGTTCAGCAAGTTAATCCTTTCTAGGGCCGTGGGAAGTATGCTTCCCACCCAATTTATGAATCTTTGTATGAAATTATGTAAGTTGGCATAAGTTCTGACATTTTTTTTTTTTTTTTTGTAAAACAGAAATTAAGATGTTTTAGTTCTTTTTCTCACACAAAATGATGTGTCTTGATTTGTACTTAATTATTAATTAACCAAATTAAATTTATCTAATGAGCTAAATGAATTCCTTTTCTTATTCTAATTTCAACGTCTCAAAATATTTTAACATAATATGACTAGAAAAAAAATGGCCCTTTAAAGGGTTAAGCCAATAAAATTGCTACGTATTTTCTTCTGTAAAAGATGTTGGAAATTGGGCTAGAAAGAGGAAGTATTTTACATTTATAATTGAGTGGGATTGAGCAGTTCGTGGAATTTCAATTGCACTCAAGTGTTAAGGATTAAACACCCTATAGAATAGCAGAACTGTTTTAAACAACATATACTCAGCCGATTGCGAGTTATTGTTCTTTATGAAAATCAGTTTCATTAACATTTTTTCCCCACAAAGAGTGGATAACTGCCTAGTGAACATCTCCAGAAGGATCTATTACATGTTTAAACGTGTTTTGTTGCTTCTTTTAAATAAAAGATGGTAATTACTAACCGCTTTATCATCAAATTTCTCCTGACACATATATTATGGTATTCCAAAGACTTTTCAAAGTTCTACCATATGATTAATGCAATTAGAAACACATGATTATATAGGGATATGATTAATGTAATTAGAAATACTAATTGAATTAGCTTTACAGTTTTTCGTTGATGTTTAACCACATTTTAAGAATTTTAAACATAATTTCATCAAAGAATTATAGAAAAGAATATAATTTTCCATACTGCAAAAAATTTTTAGTGCTTACCTTCATCCATCATTCATGACTAATCAAGTTTAAAAATTTGATTTATTGCTTTACCAATCTTGATAAAGAATGCTTAATTAAGAAATAACAGTGTAAACTTTACATACCACAGAATATTTTCTTGAATTCAGTGTATTCGGATTCATCAGATCCAGATGATTCTGTTGAAGAAAACCCAGAAATAAACAGAACATTCAAAGCAAAAACTGAAATGAGAAACATAATTGAAAATACTACTATCAGAAATGAACTGTGACAGTGAATCTGATAGAAGAATTAAATAGCTTATGTGAGTTCAAATCGGATTTTATTCCTATTTATTGAAGAATTATTATTATTATTTGCACGGAAACGCTTTACTATTTCCTCGTGAATTGAGTACTTTTTGAACCTTACTTGACAATGATATCTGAAAATGAATCATCACTCATCGTGTCCATCAATTTCCTCATTTTTGTACTTTTTATGACTTTCTTTATCATTTTAATAGGAAAAAAAAACTAGAAACATCAGGAGCAAACAAAGCCACGTGTTGTTCTCTTCGGTATTTCCGATTTCACCGATGGTTTTTTATTTAATTATTTTTGCAATCAATCTAAATTGCGAAATTTTTTTATGGAACAAGGTCAACTTTGTTTCATACACTCGTGCAAGTGTTCTCAGTTTTTACATGTTGTCTATAAAAAGCATTTGTAGTGTAATGGATAAAATTTCCATTAATTTTTTGATAGAAATTTCAAGGAAAGTGACCTTTATTCACTAATTCCTGATCTATTCAGCTTAAAGTATACTGAGATATACAGTTTTCCGAAAATTGATTCCAAATTTAAATACATTTCAGTATATTAAATAAATTCAAATATTATAAATTATATTCCAGTATGTATATATTTCTTTCAATTTATGAATTAACAAAATATCTTGCTTTAATTTTCTAAGTTAGTTGAGCTTTAAAATAGCATAACTTTTTTCGCTTAAATTTTTTATACTCTTTTTGTAAAAAAATATATTTATTTCTTAATAAATTGACAAATACTCTGAAAATATTATTTTTTTTACTTTAAGATTCATTTGCTCAATGTATTCAATAATTAGCCACCTTTCGCAATCATCCTATTGCTCGTTAAAATTTTCAACTAAATACCTTATGTAACTTGTCTTTTAATAGCTTCTTCATGAAGATATTTCAAAACTTCAAATTTTTATGGTCATCTAATTCACTCATGCTATTATAAAATCCTTAAGCCATAATGCATTATGTATCTGTCTAATTTTCTGTCAGCTTCTGTAAAATTTAAACTTTAAATTAAAGTGAAAATTATTAAATTTCAATTAATAATAAAAAATCATTTTTTAGAGAAACCAGGCATTTTTTAAATATGAGTACTGAAAACAAAGTCGTTCAGTATTTGTCATGTGTACAAAAGTATATTTTCGCAATTTATGTAACATACCTAGAATTATTCAACAAACATTTCTTAGATTCATCATAAAATTCAATTTTTAATTTTACTTTCAAAAGTGAAACGTGAGTAACAATATTATCATGTGAGAACATGGTGTTGTTTTCACTTGAGGTTTTTGAAGCGATTTGAAGGCAACAAATTGTTGAAGCCTCCAAATGCATAGGCAACAAATTATCCTTTTTTTATTATTTTGGAATCGGTTTTCACAGCATAGCTTTTGAAATATCTATCGTCTGCTAATGCAGTTTTATTTTGGAGTCGGCTTTCACAGTATAATTTTTCCATTGTCCATCGTCTGCTAATGTAGTTTCATTTTGGAGTCGACTTTCACAGTATAGTTTAACTCGCGCAACGTTTATTTAAAAATAAAAAAAAAATAAAAAGTTGAAATATTGTTTGTTTAATCGATAAAGATTGTTGGTTCAGATATAATTTCAACTAATTAAAATAAGGTTATTAGAAAATAATTCAGAAGGTTGTCATATTTGGCGATTTATCGCCAACTAAAGTACAACTTGATTTCCAAATTATACATTCTCTGAATTCTTACAAATTGTCTTAATTAATGTAAGTCATTAACCAGTTTAAATCGGTCTGAAACCATCACGAGACTATCAGACTACGTATGCGTAGAAATTTAGAAAAACGATTACTTTTGATCTCAAAATCGGTCGAGCTCCAAAACTTTGTTTGACAGCTTGAAACATTAAAAATGAAAGTTTAAAAAAATTATATATATATATATATATATATATATATATATATATATATATATATATATATATATATATATATATATATACCGGTTTAAACTGGTTACTGACATAAATTAATTAAGACAAATAATAACATAAAAAATAATAATGTTCTCACATGATAAATTGAAATTTCCGATAGTCGATTTCATTTTTTATTAAATTTATTTTAGTAGTAGGGATTTTTGTTTCCAATTGGGCCGCACACCTCTCACGACATTCCTAGATTGAACGAACATCATGAAACAGCTTTCCTTGAACTCCAACGACTGACTCAGAATTATGCTAAATTTACATCTAAGTAGCTGCAATATACTTTATACGTTTACAAAACTTAAAGTTTTGATTAAAAAAATTAGAACTTTCCATATTTTTTGATAGAGGAAACTGAGTTATAAGCATATTTTAAATTTAATTATTGAATAGAAATAAAAATCAGGCAAAGTAACATATTCAGGCATTTAAAAAAAATTGAAACATGGTTGTTTTTATTCACTTTCAAAAATAAATCTTTTGGAAGGAAAAGTAACAGGGTCAAGAGTAAACAAGATGAGTACTGTTAACATTATAAATGATGAGGATAGATGTTTTAACGTTTTGTATTCGGGGCATCCCCTTCGGATGCTGTTTTGCAATATGATCTTAGTTTCAGATAGCACGTTCTTTATTTCCAAATTATATTCAAAATGTTGCGAAAGAAAACACGTATTTCAAGAGAAATTTTCCAGAAATATTAGCTAAAGGTTACTTTTCTAACTTGTTGTACCTTGTTTTAGTCTATAAATATACTTCAAAAATATTCAATTTGTTAAACCATCTTTGCATTAAATAAAGCTCATTTATTGAATTAATAATGTAAATATTGTAAAAGATCATAAAATGCTTTGTCTTGCAATTATTTTGTAGAAAATATTACATTTCTTATTTATTTCATTTCATACAGACAAGTGCTGAATATTACATTACTCTTTGATTAAAGCTAATTTTTTCTCCTGCACATGTAACGTCATCGTGAATCTTAAAGATTACTTTTATTTTGTGCGAAATAAATTGTGGAAAAATATTTTAAAAATATATATTTTTTAATCATCAAAAAAAGAAACCTAATTTATATGTTAAAGCCTTAGTATCAGGAAAAAGCTAATTTTTTTAAAAAAACTTTAACTTGGTGTAAAAATTATTTCCGTGCGATAATAATTTTGGAAGCCATCACGAAAAAACGCCGAAAAAATTAACACTAAGGTGCATATTCCCGACCTCCAAGGTATACATGTCCTTAATTTGGCAGTTCTAGGTAGAACTGTCTGGCCTGTAGAACTCCAATACACAACGCAAGCATGCATTCATCTTTATTATAAGTATAGATAAGTTATATTCCCAAGCATAATTAAATCAGCTTAACCCTTCTACGTTTAACTGTACCGTTCTTAATTAAAGGCCTTAAAAAATGTATTTTTTTTCATTATGTGTTCACATTTTTTATCTTGGTTTGAAACAAAAAGAAATGTTCTTATAAATTAAATAGTAATATGCATATGAAGGACATTCTTAAAATCGCATTAGTCAATAGAGCACAAACTATTGAAATTATAGGATAAATCTTTTAGTGTTTGAAAAGATTATGTATTTACTATAGTCATTTGGAAGTGTTTATAATATATCATGTGCTATAAAAATTATGCTCATAATGCAAATATACTCGGATCATCATCAGTCATTGAGAAACTATGTATATTCCCTATGTACAGTACTTTATGTACAATGTGAGGACTTTCCATGTTTCAGATCTCTGTGAATCAGAAAAAAACATTTTGTAATTATACCTGTGGAAACAATAAGTTAAAAGCATTTAATGTTAAATAGGGAATTCTGCATGTGGTGTTTTATTTGTTAACAAATTGAATTATTCTAAACTTTGATTGAGATTCATTTTCAATAACCTGTGGGTCTGTCTGTTCGAGTAAAATTGGACTACTCCAAAACACAGATAGCTTGATTTATAAAATTTGGTACACATTTTTAACATCTAAAGTATAGATCTATGACATTTTGAACCAAAATATTCGAGGGCATGAACATCTGTCGTTCTATTCATTCGCATGCACATAAACGCGGCTTAGATAAGTTCAATTCGGCATATGATATAGTTACAGAATTCGCAATCTGTGTCAATTTTTGATTTCAATTACTGATCAAAATAGTGAACGAAATAGATAATAATTTCCAGATAATAATTTATACTTGGAAATGTATTTACCCTCATTATTGTTCGATCGTAATTTAAATAAAAATGGTAAATGCAATCCCTTACAATCTATTTAGAAATAAAAATGCAGCATAATCATTCAGAAATTTTATTTTCAAACAGCAAATGATAGTCTGATAGTCGGTTGATTAAAAAAATGAATAAATAATTTCAAATGCAATATTTTTTTATATTCTATTTTAAGATAAAAATCGTGTTGTTGAAGCAAAAAAAAAAGAGGACAACTATGCTTTTAAAATGACACATTTTAGTATTTAACGCGAAAGAGTATGCTCTGATTGCCCTTTAAAGACGAATCCTGGCAGAATCTTATCAATAAAGTATCATACATGATACATATCAGTAGGATATGATACATATCATCATGATATGCATATGATACATATCATCATGATATGCATATGATACATATCAGTAGGATATGATACATATCATCATGATATGTATCATACTGAATACTATTTTTAAACATACTCTCTTATAATGCAGCCTATAGCCTGACGAAAAAAATTAAGTGATGAACTATTCCATATGGATACGTTTGCTGAGATTGCAAAAAATACGAATTGAGAGCAATCTGTCGTCACAAGATATTTTACGTTACAAGACTACAAAATCTCTAAGATAGTGTTCAATATTTTGAATACTGTGCAATATCGTGAAGATATTCTAACGCATAGTATCTTGTATTAATAGAGAAAGTAGTCAAGTAAAAACAACATTGTATGCGTTTCGGTTGGCATTTCATTCTTCAAAAACCTAAATTAGCTCTCGGGTTTCTTCAAATTGGGACATAAATATATCTAAACAAACAAAATAATTTATAAAAATGGACTTGTTTGATATAATATGATGCTTTATCCACAGTCGCATTCTATTGAAAGTTAGATAATATTTAGAAATGTATTAAGGATATTTGTAACAAATAACTTTTTAATACAGCAATATTTTACCTAAAGTTAATGACTTAAATTATAAGGGGGTGAAACTGATTTTCATGTTAACCCCCCCCTCCCTTTTTTTTAATGGATAGAAGAAACTTACAAATGGTTGAGAAATTTGATATTATAACTAACAACACTCAGAAATTTAAAAAAATCAAACAAATTAAAGCTACTTAGGAATTTGATTTAAATAATCCGCTTTAGCATATACCACTGACTTTCTAGTGAAGCGCTATTTCAATGAATCGGGCTTCATGCATCATATACCGCCATCTATGAACGAAAACAAATAATAAAAATCTTTTGGAGCAGTTTTATCTAGAGATACAAATAATTTTGTTGCAGTCCTGTTATTTTTTTAATAAAATCTTAAAAAAACGACACAAAAATAAAGTGATGTTTATTTTTATTAGAACTATTATTCTATGATACATGCACCAAAAATATGACAGTCATTTACATTTTATATAAAACATTTTAATCTTAATTATCCTCCTCTCAATTGTCTTTTCAAAGAAGTTGAGAAAGTATCTACCTAGACCTTCCCTGAATAAATATCCTTAATTTAAACCATTCTTAAAGAGCGGTTAAAAGATTTTGTAATGTTATTAGACCAAATTTTTCTCTGGTGTTTTGCACCAGACTATGTTGATATTTAAGGGGTGAAAAAAGAATCGAATAAATATGGGAACGTTCGATGGGCTGAGAATACTATTCTAAAACGTCCCAGCAACTCTTTGTTGAATGTGGGATAACTCAACATGGAAGCAAATTGCAAAAATTCCTTTGTATAGGTATTATATTAGGAATAAAAATGCGTACCTTATAGATTGCAAAAATTCTTTTGTAAAGGTTACATATTCGGGAAAAAATTTATAACATATAAATGGCAAAAATTTCTTTGTAAAGGTTATATATTAGGAATAAAAATGTGTAACTTATAGATTGTAAAAATTCCTTTGTAAAGATAATATTTATAAATAAAAATGTATAACTTATAGATTGCAAAAATTCCTTTGCAAAGGTATTATATAAAGAATAAAAATGTGTACCTTATAGATTACAAAAATTCTTTCGTAAAAGTATTATATTAGGAATAAAAAGATTTACTCAGAAATATGTGTTTAATTAATTTGAAGATGGTGCCATTATCCCAAATTTAATTACAAACATTTTATGTGATTAATATGTGTTTAAACCATTCTCTTATAATCTTCATTCATATAAATTTAACATTAGCAAAATTTGCATTAGAGAATATTTTTCCCTGAAACCAAAAATTACAATTTAATTCCATGCACATATTCACTTTAAATTATAGTATTAGATGGATGGTATGCAAAATTTATTTTTCAGACTTCTATTGCATTCGATATAAGCATGAAAAAAAAAGAAGGACACTTTCTTATTTGGATAAACTGTATCATTTGCTATACTTGAAAGACTTTGAGCTTGCTGCACTCAAAAGTTTCTATGTCAGTGATGATTATGATTAAGAGACTGGCTTGAAGTACTTTTTAAAATTAAATTATGAAAATTTCTTTATTTTTTCCCTCTATTGCCTTATAATTTTTAAATCAAATGTTTCTTAAATGATGTAGAATTTTATGGCATTATTTCAAAAAGAAATTATGTTACTAATGTGTATTAGATATTAAAATTTAATGGGTGATTTTCCTCTAAAGATTATCACAATTTTTGATCCAATTGTAATTTGGTACTTCAATAAAACTTAGTTAAATTAAAATATAATATAAAAATATATAAAAATCTCATGTTATGTTTGTGTACGTACTTCTCCGAAACGGCTCGACCGATTTTTATGAAATTTTTTATGTGTATTTGATAGGTATGAGAATAGGTCGTAAAGTATATTTCATAACGCTAGTTAGTGAGGGTGTTCCTATCCACGTTCACCGTCTGCTAATGAGATTAACGCTTGCTTGAAATCATCACCACTGTGGCGTAATATTGAAAAAGTCCAGCTAAAAACAAACATGAGCATCCAAATGCTACAAGATCCATCTGCTCGGCGATTGAAATTGACGAGATATCGGCTATTGAAAAGTTGCTGTCTATGAAAATACTGGATGCATAAAATTACCCACTAATTTCTGCACTATCATTGATTCGCAAAATACTCTCATTGACCGTATATTTCCCGATGTACGCACAAAATTCATAAATCATGCGTGGCTGGCAGAAAGATCCATCTTGGCAGCAAAAAATGTGGACGTCGACGATATAAACTTCAAGATACAGCAATCGTTGCCAGGCGATTTGGTATCATACAAATCGAAAGATATAATTTGCGATGCTAACGAAGCTGTAGATTATCCAATAGAGTTTTTGAGCTCACTGGATTTGCCAGGCATGTCACCACACCTTCTACGACTGAAAGTAGGATCTACGGTTATTTTACTTCGGAATTTGAACGCAACACGGCTGTGCAATGGCGCGCGATTGGTCATTCAAAAATTGATGAAAAACGTTATCGAAACCACCATTTTGGAAGGCAAATTACAAACCGAAAATGTTTTGCTGCCACGAATTCCAATGATTCTCACAGACGTGCCAACTGAATTCAAACACGTTCAATTTCCTATTGAATTGGCATTCGCAATGACAATCAATAAGTCGCAAGGCCATACGATGTTTGTTTGCGGCTTAGATTTGGGCACGCTATGTTTTCCACACGGACAATTAATTATACGTGGCATGTTCTAGAGTTGGGAAACCATCGAGCTTATTTGTGTTGGCTAAAGACGGACTGACAAAAAAATATCGTACACTCAATTGCTGTTCGAAATGAATATTGATTTTCTTTATTTTTTTTATACTTTAGGATAAAAAATATATTATTTTTTCACTTTGCGTTTAACTTTTAAGAGATCAAACAATGCATATGTTCGTTACGTTAATGAAATACATTGTATTTAGAAAATGAATGGTTGGTGTTTTTTTTTTTTTCCCATCAGCGATCATCGTCTACAGCGCTCCATTCCCCTTTCTGTTATAGATCCCATCCCCACACACTTACAATACATTCGTTATTTTTTAATTAACAACCAAAATATTCGCTAGAAATAATTTATATGGCAGAACTACGTTTGCCGGGACAGCTAGTATATATATATATATATATATATATATATATATATATATATATATATATATATATATATATATATATATATATATATATATATATATATATATATATATATATATATATATATATATATAAGACCGACAATTCAGAGGGGTGACAGTAGGCATCAAGAGGTTAAAGAATCACCATACAACATGGGACCCAAACTACGTTTAGTAGGTAAAATCGCAAAAATATAAGGAGTCGGAGAACTTTTTGAAACTGTAAAAGATCAATAAAAAAATAACAAATGATGTTTGAACCATGAATTTTTTTAAGTGAAAGCACATTCTTAAAAGTATTTTTTCATGCTGGTAACATGCAGATTTCATGACCTAGGGGGTCGTTAATTACTGAAAAACCAAAAAGTAGTTTAGATCCCATATTTTCAAAAATATTAAAACTTGAAGAAAATTAAAAACTTGGAAATGTAAGGAATTTGATACTCTATAATTTGATATAAGCATGTAGTGTGAAAACTGGGGAGTTTTAAAGATTTTTCAAGAAAAACTAAAATGGGAACCAGAAAGCATCGCTGCAACATCTGTACCTATGCTCGCAGAGAGCGTTGTCAAATCCGAAAGACAAATTCAGAGCAAGGATAACAGGCATTAAGGAGATGAAAAATTACCATAGAATATGGGTTGAAGGTGACGTTTATTCGGTGAAAGTCGCAAAAACAGATGTAGAGAAATCATTGAGCCTTGTGAATGGTCCTATAAATGCGAGGATTAGGGACAAGGTAATCGAGAAGAAGCCTTCTCGTATTTAAATTCTTCTTGCGTTCGAGAAAAATAAAAGCAGCGAGCAAGTATTCATTAATGCGCATTGCAGAATTGATGGTCGATAAACTTTATTCGCAAACAACAAATCAGATTTCACGAATGTAACTAAAATATGTTGGCATTTCATGATACCTTAACCATATTGTTCTGGCGTACAATTGTCGGTTTTCTCTGCTGTAAATCCATGCTGGAAGAAAACCAAGTACTTTGTGCCGCTGAGGTATTCGAGCAGAAGATACGATCCAAATAGATGACTCTGCCCAGATTTTAATATCAAACTTGTGCTGTACGTTCGACGAGATAGTGATGAGGGGATTTTCGAATAACCAATTATTCACATTGTGCATATTAAAGACACTTTCTCTCGTAAAGTAGGCTTCATCTGAGAATAAAACTAGCAGAAAAATGTACATCTTCTTGTGTGGCATTAAGCATCCAGAGCGTGAATGCCACCCGTTTGTGATTTTCATTGAAAAACGTTAACTGCGACATTATGTTTTCTCTTAATTTTTCATCAACTTAATTCCTCTATGCTTGCTCAAAATTTATATATCGAATTTGACAACGCTGCCTGAGAACATCGATACTAATGATACTAATGTTTTCTGGTTCCCATTTTAGTTTTTCTTGAATTACTTAAAAACTCCCCAGTTCTCACACTACACACTTATATCAAATTATAGAATATAAAATTCCTTACATTCTCAAGCTCTTATTTTTCTTCAAGTTTTAATATTTTTGCAAATATGAGTTCTAAACTACTTTTTCGTTTTCAGTCATTTATGATTTTTAAATCATCAAATCCGCATATTACCAGCATGAAAAAACTTTTAAGAATGTGCTTTCAATTAAAAAAAATTCGTGATTCAAACATCATTTGTTATTTTTTAATTAAATTTTTACAGCTTCCAACAGTTCTCCCATATATTTTTTGCCATTTTCACCGATTAAACGTCGTTTGGGACCCCATGTTGTTTGGTGATTCTTTATCCTCTTGATGGCTGCTATCAACCCCTCTGAATTTGTCAGTCGAATTTGGCAAAACCCTGTATATATATATATATGCGTGTGTGTGTGTGTGTGTGTGTGTGTGTGTGTGTGTGTGTGTGTGTGTGTGTGTGTGTGTGTGTGTGTGTGTGTGTGTGCGTGTGTGTGTGTGTGTGTGTGTGTGTGATTAAATTCTTGGATATTCTGTGTGATTAAATTCTTGGATATTTACTTCGAATATCTAAAATTAAAATCCATTAGCAGATAAGGAACAGATCAAAAATGAAAACTCAAAATTACAAATATTCTGTAAAAACAAAAATTTGATTTATCTCCTTAATTGTTCAGAATGTAATTTAAAATATACTGGCCAAACTAGCACCGAGCTTAATTTGAGAATTAACAATCACAGATCCGATATAAAAAACTTCATAAAAAATAGGAACACTGACTTCGAACTGGAGCATTTTCAAAACCATAACTTTAACAATATTAATATCTACATTCTAGAAGACAATATTAACGAATTAAACAAAAGATTAGATCTGGAAAACATTTATATTTGCAACCTGAAAACTTTATTTAATTATGGTCTCAATAGTAAATTAAATGGGGAAGGTTATGCAGATTTAAACAATAATTGCATTTATAACAAATTTAACATATTTAAAAATTTTATAAATAAAGATAACTTTTCTAAAAGATTTAAAAGAGGTAAAGGGAAAGGAGGTAATTTTCAAATTATATTTGAGGAATTTCAAAATTACTGTAATCTGGAACACAATAGTGAAAACATTCACAAAATTAGGAAATACATTTTTGGTCTTAGAAATAATAAAATGAAAGGGTTTTTAAATAATAAATTCGGGGAATTAGAGTTTAAAAATTCGTACACTAAATGTATTATTCTAGATCTTATTAAATGCAAACTTAACATTGGAAAAAACGATTTACTTTTTAATAATAAAAATAATGTTTACAAAGAATACTGTGTGATTAAATTCTTCGATATTTACTTCGAATATCTAAAATTACCCAAAATTATACATAATAATAATATATTAGATAAAACAACTGTATCAATAGCGTTTAGTTACACTTCAACTTTAAAGAAAAAAATTTGTAATTATAATTACTATAGCAAAAATTTAGATAAACTAAATAAATCAGATTGTTACTGTAACAAAGAAAAATATAAAGATTTTATAGATATTGATAAAGGTCATATTATTACAGGTAATTTAAAAATTATTGAATCCAACTCTTTAAGAGATTTGATGGGAAGAGGAACAAAATTTAGATTAAGAGAAAAAATAAAACAAAAAAAATTTTGATTTCTATTGGTAATGATTTGGATGTTTTTATTGCAAAATTATCTAGAAAATACCATTGGCCTGCGGAAGGTTTCGGGGAATGGAAAGTGAAAATTTTAAAGGAAATTAAACTAAAAATGAATACTGATTTTGACAGATCTAAAGAAAGTGGGATTTATTTTAGTAAAACATTAAAAAACGAAATAAAAAATTTAAAAGAAAAATTTGTTATTACAGTAATAGATAAATCAGCAAATAATTTCTGTTTAATTTGTAAATATTATTATAAAGAACTTTTAATTAATGAATATAACTCTAATGCAACTTATATGTTAAAGAACACCGGGAAGGAATTAGATAAAAGAATGCTAGCTTTCGCAAAAAAAACCAAAACTAAGACTTTCTCTCTTAACTATCCTTATTTATTCCCAACAGTTAAATTTCATAAAAATCCATTACAATTCAGATTCGTAACCTGTAGCACTGGCAGTTATAATTACTATACGGGTGAACATTTCTTTAAATACTTAAAAATTATCCTGGACAAAATAAAAAATGAAGACAACTTTATTATTTCTATTAACAAAGAAGTATTGGATTTTCTTAAAGATAACAACATTAATAAACTTAATACTTTCGATTTCGAAAATTTATACACTAATCTACCTCATGAAAAATTAATAAAGGTCTGCACTTTTATATATGACGAATATTTAAATGAAAATATTATTCCTAAAAATAACTGGCTTCAGTTATGTAATTTTAATATTACTGAAAATTACGTGTTTAATGGTATTAATTTTTATAAACAAGTTAAGGGCATTCCAATGGGAACAGCTTTCTCAAGGTGCTTTAGCTAATATTTTCCTGCATTACTATGAGAAAAAAATAATTAAATATAATTTAATAAACGGGTGGAGATATATTGATGACCTAATTTTGATTAACTTCGACAATACTAATATTATTACTAATTGCTATCCAAAAGATTAATTCTAAAAGATACAAATAAAAATCAACTTGAGGCTACCTTTCTGGATTTAAAAATCGAAATTGCTAATGATAAAACAATAGTTGGTATATACGATAAAAGGGATGATTTCAACTTTAAAATAACAAAACTATGTAACTACCATTCCAATCCAAACTCTAAAATTTTCAAAAATCTAATTTTCTCACAAGTTAACAGGATCAAAAGGGTTTGTAATAATAAAAATTCTTATATTGAAGCATCAAACAACCTCCTTAAAAATTTAATTAAAAATGAATTTCCTAGAAATTACTGTAATGTCAATTTTTTAATTAAACAAGGTATGGTTTGGGATTAATCCTTTGGCTTAAATAAAAATAGAACTTTCCTTGCATATTGGTTCACTCAATAGATGGCGCTGGGAGCCTACATCTGTTTACATAATTTACCGTTAATTTTTTAAAAACAGGGAATCACAATCGATAGTTTAAAGTTTCCTTGACTGTTGATGGTATGTACTGGCCTTTTCGTTTTTAATTTTAGTGCTATTTTTTGTTTTTATTGTTATTTTTGTTATTGTATTTTTACTTTGTTGTGGTTAAATTCTTCTAATTTGCTGTTTTATATTTATTTTCTGTTAAAATGGTATATCTCTTGAGCATAATTTCAGGGGATTTTCGGGTCACGAGGAATCATTATTAGACAATGTCTGTATTTCCTCACAGAAAAAATACCTTTCTTTGAATCCCTGCCTGAGGGTGACCCTTGAAAAAGTCTTCAGGCTGGATTCTTTTTATATATTTTTTATAATTTTTTTGGTTTAATTTTTATTTGATTTTTTGTTTTTCCTATTAACTTGATTCCAATACTTTTGTATATATATATATATATATATATATATATATATATATATATATATATATTGTGTTATTTGTTATTAATTTATTTAATTAACAATAAAATCTATTATAACTCAATGCAAAAAGGATTATAAAATTTTAGGATTTTAAATAATTTCAGGATTAATAAAAATTCCTTAAAAAAATCCTGCACGAAAAATTTACTCTCAATTAAATACTAAAAAAAATTCGATAGGTAAATAAATTATTCTTATTACTTTTTTTCACCTTTCCTCATTTACATTTCTTTCAGATTTCCGATTTTGATAATTATCGTTTAATGAGATTTTTTTCTTGATGGATTTTTAACTTAGACAATAGATGTGCATAATGTACAAACTGATACAATAATGTCAAATTCGTAATGCATAATGAGTAGTAAACTATTTGATGAAAAGCACCCGTAAAACTCATCTGATTACAACGCACTTTTAATGGCAACATGTTTTTCAAATCTTTAATACACCTTAAGGTTATTTTTCTGATCTCCCTTCAGAGTTCCTGGAAAATTTTCTTTTATTGAATTAACGGATCAAACCGGGGAATATAAAGATGTAATTTCAAAGGTGGAAATTAAAAAAAAAAATTATATGGTGCCATGTCAGAAGAATATGGAGCTTGTGCAGTCCTATTTGTTGAATGTTTAAAATATGGTAAATAATCATGGAACTATGAGAAGGCGCATTACCGTGGAACAAATTCCATGAGATTTCCCGCCATATTCCAGGTCATTTCTAAACGAATTGTTTCGCCCCATCAACTAAAACACTCAAATATTAATTTTTATTGACTGTTTCGCTAATTGACAGAAATATATTATACAACAATGACAATTAAAGAAAACAGTTAATATTATCTTGATCTTTCTATTTTGAGCCACGCTTCAAGTGTCATTCATTTAATTATTGAAGTGTTCCTTCCGTTAAAAGTATACATCCAATTTCCACCATTGGTAATAACGCGCTCTAGAACGTTTAGTTATATTAACGACCCATTTTAACACAGCATTAGGACTATTTGGGGACGGTCTTTGCATATTTGAGCCATGATCAGATGACGAGGTGACACATGAGCTGGTAACCTCCTGTTCAAACGTCCATACCACACCAACGAGAGGACGTTAGGCCCCGAAGGAATCGAGAATACACCAGACCCGCCTATACGAAGATTCTTCGGTGCAATCAGGTTCCGCACCCGTGACCTTAACCGCTGCCACATGCGATCTAGATCTGCGCTTTCAGGCTGCTTCTTAAGAGTCATGTGAGATTCTTTTTTGGAACATTTCGAGAAACGACATGTAGCAACCCTAAATGATCTTTCAAAATTGCTTAGCAGGAATCAAATGACATAGAATCTTGTCCAAAAATGTCTATTATAGTCAAACAAAGATCACCAAGTACTGTTTCTCTGATCCTGTCGATATCCTGATTATTAATCGGAATGGGTGATCTAATAGATCATAGATAATGTATGATGGATTCTGTACTAGCTTTAAATTTTTATATCAATCAAATACAGTTACTATTTTGATGGAAAAAAATGTCTTTAAACACATTTCTCAACATCGCTAATATTTATGTAACAGAAATTTCACAGTGAAAATAAAATTAAATGCATGCACTTGTTAAAATGTATATTCTTGTTGTAATATCAGAAATTATATCTTAATGCATAATATCATTGAAAACTAATTATTTAAGGCGATGAAATGAAAATTTTCTGATTGTTGCCAGATATTTATAAAATCATATAAATGCTTGATAAAATTTATGGAGATAATGTACTATAGAGATATTTTAAATGAAGTACTCCGAATACTTTAAGATCACAGGAGTATTTTCATGGTGAATTAAGCACAAGAAAATAATTTTTCTTTATAATATTAATTCAGGTTGTTTTCATATGGACTGTAATCATGCGTACTTGATTATTCTTTTCAAATCAAAAATGTTCCGTCTTTCATTATACAATCATCAATCAATATGTAAAATGTTTTTTTTTCTTTCTTTTTTGAATCAGCAAAAGGTTTAAGCTGAGGCGATAAAAGTACAGTTTGAATGGAAGTATTGTAAGTGTCGCTTATACCGGGTGCGGCATAAATTCGTGCAAACTTCAAAAAAACCATAATAAAAAAAAGTAATGCTCGAAAAACATTGCGGTTTGCGGGAATATGTTCAGAGAGCCTTTGGATTTCGTTATTTCCATTAAAAAATATATTTAAAAATGACCGATAGATGGCGCTCACACGGTCATACCGAGACGGTTTATACAAATCAGGAAAACCGAGCACAGTTACATTATAGTACATTTTATTTTAAAGCAAAAGATTCTCAACATGACCTCCGCCACAAAGTATTAAGCAAGTGAGGCGCGTAACCACGCCTATTACAGCTGCGTGTAGCATGTTGGCATCGATGCCACTAACTACCAATTGAATGGTATCTTTTAGTTCCATCAAAATGGCAGGAGAGTCCTGATAGACACGAGACTTTAGGTATCCCCACAACCAAATGTCCGCTGGAGAAAGATCTGGCGATCGTGAGGGCCACTCATTCTTACATACTCTGCTTATCACTCTGTCCTCAGTGGATGTATCTAGAAGGAACGTCTTAACGGAGCTAGCAACGTGGGGCTTGGCACCATCCTGCATGAAGGCGACGGAAGATCACGCACGTCTTTGCTGCGAAGCAGGCATAACGTGATCTCGCAAAAGCCTAAGATAGCCTTCTGCAGTGACGGAACAGGTTTTCCAACCGGATACAGGACAACGCTCTTCAAAAAGAATGGACCTAGAATGAAGGACGCAGTGAAACCGCACCAAACAGTCACATGAGGAGAACGTAGTGGTTTGGTCGTGTATCCACGAGGGTTTGATGCTGCCCAGATACGACTGTTTTGCGTATTGACGACACCATGCAATGAAAAGTGGGCTTCATCTGTCCACATGATGTTCAGTAACCATTGTGAGTGACGTTCCATTTGTGTGAGCACCCATGCTGCAAAGGCTTCTCTTTTCTCCCAATCTGCTGGCAACAACTGGTGAAATGCCTCTATCTTGTACGGATGTAGCTTCAAGATTTCGTGCGGAATGCGTCGGATCGACCTTTCTGGAATTCCTGTTATTTTGCCTGCTTCACGTGCACAGGAACTCCACGTTGAAATCTCGGCTGCCATATTTCTCATAACCCTTTGGACAACAGGGACGCGGCCAGCGCTGACGGATGGTCTGCTACTTCGTGGACGATCCTCTAATCTTCCCGTTTCCTCAAAACGGCGAACTAAAATCAATATCCCATTCAATGAAATTGGGTTTCTTTTCGCCTTAATTCCTTTCACCGTCCGTAACTGTGGCAATGCTTTTGTCGTGGATTCACCTTTCTTATTGAACAGTTTCAACTCTAATGCTCGATCCGGTAGCGATAGCATGCTACTGGCGTCGAATGACAGAACCATTTCCAGCCTTGTGTTTTATAACTATACTGTTTTGCATAATTAGTCTCGGTATTACGTGTAAGCGTCATCTATCGGTCATTTTTAAATACATTTTTAATGGAATTAACAAAATCCAAATGCTCTCTGAACATATTCCCGCAAACCGCAATTTTTTTTTGAGCATTACTTTTTTTATTATGATTTTTTGAAGTTTACACGAATTTATGCCGCACCCGGTATAACCTTTTTTTTGTAAGAATTCATATTTTATGCACTTCAAACGAAAGTCCTTCCATTGTGCTATTCATATTTGTGACTTTCTATTTCAGAGATTTTTATTTTTCAAATTAATTGTTTCTGTAAATGCATTTTTAAATATGTAAAAAATATGCAGTTTTCAAATTTTCCTAGATTTTACATCCAAACTTGAGTGAAATAATAGATATATTTCAAATTATAAGACTGCATTTTTCAGTTATATGGCTTTTTTTAGTAAATTACAGAATAAAATAAAATTACAGTAGAGTAAAATTGATATTTTTATTTGCTTTCTATACACTTGATTAAACATCTTCATCATAAAAAATGCTGAATTTTCTGAATTTCGGAAATAAACTCTTCATTTTCGTTCGCTTTCCTCGGACATGCGTCTTTCAACGCACTCCTGAAAAGAAATATACGAAAATTTAACATTGAAAACAACAGCAAAATCTTTGTTAAGTTTTTTAGTGCAATTTGCCAACTATTTTAGTTCTGCATTTTTATTAATATACAATAAAGAAAAATATTTGAGTTAAATTTATTAGAATATTCTTCATAAACAATTTTAGGCATAATACGTTGAAAAATATTAACATTGAGAAGTATAAATTGTAATGATATAATTTAAGATCATACATACATACGATATTATAGATTTTGTCTGATCATAATAAAATTTGGAACATTTGCTTCTTACAAAAGAGAAAAGTTATTGTTCACTTTTCGAATTTCCAAAGTTAATAAAATTGTAAAAAGTTTAAATATTAAGGAAGTTTGGGAGGTTTATTTTCTCAATCGTATCTTCTGAAAATATCATTAAAAAAGCCTAATCTAGAAATGCAATTTTATTTTTATCCTACTGATAAAATAAAAAAATGAACTTTTTAATTGATCCTTTTCATTTCGGTACAATATTTTTTCTATTTCGAATATTGCTTTAAAAATGTCTGTTAGTTTTATATCGAGAGTTTTTATTTCGTTATTTAGTTCGAGAGTTATTATTTGTTTTATATTTCGAAGAAATGTCAGTCATAAAGACTTGGCATTGATAAATTTGGAAGTGAGAGAAAAGGACGAGCCTATATCACTATTCTGCACGTAAACGAACACCTGTGTGCAACTGCATTCAAATAATGACTATCTGCAGTAGAAGAGGATTTATTTCTAAGAAGGATTTTTATATCTAATTTTATTTTGTAGTCCATATACTTTTTTATTTAAAAAAGCAATAATATACAACAGACTGATTTAATTAAACTCATATTTTTCAGTTTTATGAAATAATTAGGTAATACTTTAAATAAATGAAATACTTGTTAATAATTAACAGTAATTCTCTTGGAAAATAGTAAGTCTTTAATCCGAAAGAAAAATTATTATTTCTACAAAACATACCGCTACAAGATTAAATCAAAATTTATGAATGTCAAAAATAAACTTATTTAAATTAATGAGAAATTGTATTTAAAATATATGAGAGATTTCTTTAGTAAATAATTTCAAAATATTTTCTTTATTAAATGTAGAACATATTCAAAATATGTGATTTTATATACAGGACGCTATAATTCCAGAATAATTAAATAATACATAAAGTCATTTATAGGAAAATCAACTAATTATCTTTCTTCTCATTTGACAAAATGTGTACACATACACACAAACAAGCACATACAGGGTGTCTGAAAAACCTTGATCATGGCTTTTATTCCTGAAATATCGATCGCAGACATATACTCTAAATTACAAAGTTGCTTTAAAAAAACACAAACAATAAAACGTTTTACTATTTATTGGTTCAAAAGTATTAAAAAGTGCAGAAATAATAACTTAAAGGAAATATTACATAAAGGAAAGATTACATAAGGAAAGATTACATAAGATTTTTTACAAGTTCACTCACTTACTATTTTTAAGTTATATTCTGTAATTCGTGATCTAAAATTTTAAAGTATTTTTCAGGAAGCATAGATTTTAAAATTTTTATTTCAAAGTAAAGATATAAAGCATAATAATTTTTCTTATGATGCATTCTGCATTGCGTCATCTGCCCTTTGTGTCATCTGAAGCTGTAAACATTGCATTTTAATTTGTGACTGATCCTTCTCCAACTTTATTCTAACATATCTTTGAGAATTTTTGTGATAAAATTCGGAAATTTTATACATGACCTTATTAGAGGATGGGGCACATTGGGAGGGATGGGAATTTTTTTGTACAGGGTCCGTATAAAAGTTTAAATTTTGCATTTTTTAAAGTTTAATCTCCTGAAAATTTTTATCGATTTCATGACATTTTACAACTTTTTTTACGCAACTTTGTAATTTACAGTATATGTCTACGATCAATATTTAAGGAATAAAAGCCGCGATCAAGGTTTTTGAGGTATATAATAAAGAATCCGGCCTGAAGACTTTTTCAAGGGTCACCCTCAGGCAGGGATTGGAAAAAAGGGGATTTTTTCTGTGAGGGAATGCAGACAAAAAGTCTAATAATGATTCCTCGTGACCCGAAAATCCCCTGAAATTAGGCTTAGGGGATATAGCATTTTAACAGAAAGGACAATACAAAACAACAAATTAGAAGAAAATAACCAGGCCGGATTCTTTTTTTATTTGGTTTATTTGATTTTCCTATTAACTTGATTTTAATGCTTTTGTATATATATATATATATATATATATATATATATATATATATATATATATATATATATATATATATATATATATATATATATATATATATATATATATATATATATAAAATGAAAAAGAATTTATCTCCTCTTACGTATTAAATATGGAGAATATAATAATATTCAAACATTGATGTAACTATATAATACTATATATTAATTAATGAAATAATTACCGTCATATCTTTCATAATCTTCTTGCCCTCCTCTTCATCCTAAGAATGGAAAACAAAGGAAATTTAATTATATGAATTTCAGTTCAACAGCAAATAAAATAAAATTCAAATTCCGTACCTATTTAGTAGGTAAGCAATTATATTTGTGTTCTTCTTTTCGAAATGATTATTGTTTATATGAGAAATTCAGTTCATGCTTAGTTATTGAAATTAAAATATTATTTCTGAAAGACCGAAAATCAAGCATCGTATTGTAGTTTAATCAATTCCTAAAAATGTTCTTTAGTATGGACATGTATTAAATGTTGAAATAAGGAACAAAAATTTGATTTTTGATTTTGATAATTTGATATTCCTGTTTCATATAATATGATTGTATTTATAACTTTTACCTCTATGTCTATTTCTACTAATAATGTGTTCGAAAGAGTGCAAGTAAGTAAGTAATTCCTAAATAAACAATAAATAGCAAGTAAGTAGTTCTTCTAAAATTTTAATGAGTTGTAAAATAAGCGAATATTTTGGTGATTCCCTGTCATAAAATTCGAAAATATTACAGCATAAATATGAACTTACATCTTAAGATTAAAAACCAGTTTTCAGTAATCAGTTTTTTTTCAATCATTTCAGTCAAGATTTTTTTTGCCATATAATATTTTTCTAATGTTATCTTTAATGTTAGATTTATTTGAAAATTATTATTTCTTTACTACATCTCATACTAATCAAATACTTGTATTTGTAAGTAAAGAAATAATTTCTTAATAACTATGGTTAATTTTATGAGAATCATATTACTTCAATATGTCTATTAGTGATATACATAAAAAATAAATAAGCATGTGATTTTTCAGAAAGATGCCAAAATATAAAAACATATTGAAATATATCATTAACACAATGACTGTCAAAATGGTGGGTTACCCGATGCCTCAAAAGTCTGTCTTCCTTGGGATCTAACTCTTATATATGTAACTCGATAAACTTTATAACAATTTAGGTTCTGAAAATCTTGGTAAAGTATAGCAGTTTACGTTTGTAATTCCCTGTGTCCGATTTTAAGCAGTAACGTCGCTCTTGGGTTTATATTTTTATTTAACTTCAGGACATCAAAATATTTTGAAAATTCAAACTTACCTTGCCTTCTTCTTTCATCTTTTCAATTGCACATTCATCTGCCTGCGTTGCAAAGAGAGAAAAAATATTTTACACATGGTAGAAAATTAATTAATTAAGTTGTTATGTCATTAATTTTGGAAGATACACGAATGCTTTGAGACATCGCAATTTTAATGGGATCAGTTGACAATATATATACATATATATATATATATATATATATATATATATATATATATATATATATATATATATATATATATATATATATATATATATATATATATATATATATATATTGTCATTTTGTATAAGAACCTTGAGACGTTAATAGAATTAATCAATTAATAATAAGGAAACAACTAAATTTCTGAAAATCTAACGATATAAAAATATATACAAGTTTTTTGTCAATTCAGTTTTTAGTATGTTCGAATGTGTAGAAAATTTTTTGTGATGTGATTTGATATCTTTCCATTAATTATTACAAAACAATTATGCTTTTAGAAGTTCCAAGTGAAAGAGAACATATTCATTTTTATAGTTATTATTGTTTTTTAAAAGTAAGAAAATTCACAATTTTCATGAAATTATTGCTAAAAATACTAAGGCAATAATAACTGAAAATAATATTTTAAAAGATATAAAACTAGGTGGCAATATTAAAAGTGCTAAAGACGGTGAACAACAGCTAAGTGATCTCACATTAAAAATGCTAAAGAAAATAATATATGTTCAAATGCAGGTAATTTTTGATTATTCAGAGAAAAGTCATTATATGAATATGGTAATATTCAATAACGACAATAATAATAGTTTAATGATGAAAAAAATAAAGTACCATGCTGAATTTCAGCATTGAAGTTTCTTTAATTTCTCCATTGGTTTTTAATTTTATGAATCCTAAAACTTACTTTCAGAATGTTGTATTGTTTTCGAATTTCTTTCATATGCATTAAATATTTCAAACTGTTATATTTCTACATTCTGCTTATTTTTTATAGTCTTGCAAAATTAAAAATGTCTATGGGTCTTTTATACACCCTTTAATTTTTTTTAAAGCAAAATTTTAAAATAAATATTTTAAAACTTTTGAACATTATAACATTTTTTTTCTCAAAATTATTATTATATATTGTTTCTTAATATTGTTAAAATATCGTTTTTTTTCTAAGTATTGGAGCATAATGAAGATATTTATATGATAGTTTGGTTCAAAAAATGTCAGCATTGCTGTTACAGTTTTATGGAACTTTACGTTTTAACTATTATTGTAAGACACTTATCTTTAAAATAATCATTTGAAAATATATTATTGAATTATAAATTTTAATACAATATAATACTGCGATAAAAGAATCTCTTGAAAAACTATAAAAATATAAGAGTTTAATTACTTCTTTCCATTGTTCTTGAGTCTGTTCGCAGCTGTATTTCATCAGAGCTTCACCAGAAAAGTCGTCGCCGAATTCAGGATTGCATTGCTTCATTATCTCTTTATACTACAAAAACAGTAAATGTCTTATTACGTTATCTAAAAGCAAAATATTATTATGAATTAAATCACAAATTGCACCAATAAAGCTTCTTTGAAATATTTTTACACTACAAAAACTGTAAGTGTCTTATTACGCTATCTAAACGCAAAATATTATTATGAATTAAGTCACAAATTGCACCAATAAAGCTTCTTTGAAATATTTTTAAATGTCATTTTGATACATAATTTTCCAAATTGGTTTAAGGATTTAATTCTCATTCGTGCAATGCATAATAATTTTTATGAAACATAGATAAGTTTGGGAAATCCGCAAATTTTATTTCAGATGATCTCTTATAGTTTGCATTTGCGCTTATTTTCAGAAAATCATATTTAATATTTTTGATAAATTATCATCACACGGGCAAATATAACATTTACTCTTATAGAATTCTCACTTCAGAATTTCTACATTCACTTTTTGATTAAATTTTGATGTGGATAATACTGGCTTTGCAATGAGGGAAAAAAAGCGAGAGTTCTAAATCAGTCCGAGCAGATTCAAGTCATTTTACAAATCAGATGCAACTTTGAAATCCAAAAGCATCACTGAATAAGATGTCATCTAATTCGTATCATCTGTAGGGAAAGTATGGACTCCATTTATCCATTTATTGTTAAAAGGGTTTAGATGGATTTCATAAATTGATGGATTTGATTGGATGGATGGATTGAATTTGAGGAATTTGATCGGCTTTGATGGATTCCATTTATTGTAAAAATGGTAGTCAGAAATCCTATGAATAAAAGGTCTAAATACCTATTTATATGTAATGTATCCCGGATTAAATCATATTTGTATATAACATAAGTCTCAAAATTCCTTCTATAGAACTCACGAGTTATTCTTTTTTTTTTTTTTTTTCTCGATGATCTGAATTTCTTAAGAAAGACATTTGATTATTTTGTTATTTATATAATCTGATTTTGAAGATGACTGCATTTTATGGAAATAAATTTGTTTGCAATTTTATATTTATTAAAGTATATAGAAATGATCATGAATGAATAATAATAAAAATAATATTTTCAATGCTGATGATCTTAGGCTAAACAAAGATTTGTCCATTTCTAAGGAATTTAAGTAACGCTTTATAGATATCAACGATACAAAGTCACTGAAAAAATACAAATTTTAGTGAAAATGCGTTGAATTAAGATTAATTAAATATCTGAACAATGCTTTCAATGAAATCTTATTAAACTAATACAATTAAATTTTCTAGGCATTTGAAAGGAGATCCAAAATTTTATTGGGAGATGTATCAATATGTAGGAGCTGTATCCTCGCCAATATCCAATCACTGAAGGTTAAATTTTAAAATGCTAAAATTGCAGTTGTGGGTCTTCATTTGAAAGGGTCTTCAATTTAAAATTTTTCATGAAATATCATCACACGGGCAAATATAACACTTACTCTTATAGAATTCTCTCTTTAGAATTTCTGCATAAATTTTGATGTGGATAGTACTAACTTTGCAATGAGAAAAAAAAATCAAGATTTGTAATCAGCCCTAGTTGAATCAAGTCATTTTGCAAATCAGATATAACTTTCAAATCCTTGTTGGCTTTCAAAAACTTTTTCCTTGTTGGCCAACAAATTGTTGGCTTTCAACGCTAACTGAGCCAAAAAATTTATTTAGATTAGTTACCGCCTTTCTTTCGATAGTTAGTCATTAGCTTTCGGTTCCCCCAAATTGTGCAGAACTGGTTAATATTTTGAAATTAGCAGATGAAAAAAATATATATATTTTATTACTTTACTTCATTTAAAAAAATATTTCCAAAAGTGAATGACTAACTATCGAGTTATGAACAAACTTAATACATGAAGCTGGCCATAATGAATTTACTTCACATGGCTATAGAATAACATTTATGTTATGAGATGGCTAGTTATTCATATATTTCTCAGATTACTTCATTGTGACATTTTTTTAGTTTCATAATAGGTAAAAGCATGTATTATTTAATTATTTCATTTTATTTATCTGTTTTCTGAGGAAAAAAATTATTAATTTTACGCAAAATATATCATCAAACTTTATTAAAAATGAGAACGTATTTTTTCGCTACAATACAACAATGTATGCAGACTTCCCAAAATGTATATATAATACTTGTTACTCAGAATTAGTTAGTATTCATTCAAGTCAAATATTTGCCATAGTAAAATAAAAGATTCGAATTATCATTAATTTTTTTAAATAATGACAATGAATTTCAGATATAAATTAAAATTTTCGAGATTTAATTAACGGTAATTGATTTCAAATTTTCAAAGGAGGAGTTGATGAGTCATGAGCATTTATTACTAGGGTCTCATAATATTAAAAGAGGAATTTTAATTTTTCGATACATTTTCGACTGTGATTTGTCGATGCTAACAATATTTCAAGTCAAGGAAAAAGAATGAATGATCGTAAAATTTTAATTACCGGTTCTATATCCATTTCGTCAATGCACATTTCCACTTTCTGTCTAATATTTGAATTTTCTTCATCTACAAAGATAATATTTTTCTTTATTGCATAAAAATGACAAAACGAAATTTAATAAAAAGAAGCTAAATACAATTTATTTTCTTGTTTTTGTACAATTAAATACAATATAAATTTTGTACTATTTTTCGTTTTTATTTAGAAGAATAAAAATAAATGGTAGATTCTAAACGTGACAGACGATTAAGAAATAATGAAATAAATGAATGAGAAAGATTATTTCTGTAAAAACGTTAGTGCGCTTGGGAGAAAAAAGCAAATATTTCTACTTTTGCTCTTTATTTTGACAAATAATTTTTTAAAAAATTGAGCGAAAATCACGTTTTTATTAAAATATCAGCAGAGCAACAGGCAATAATTAATCCTTGGAAATATATACTCACATAATTATTGTTGAATCGTAATTTAGATAAAAATGGTAAATGCAATCTTTAAAATCTTGTCCAATCCCTTTAGAAATAAGACGGTAACACAGTCAAAATATCATACAAGAAACTTTATTTTGAAACGAAAATGATAGTTTTTTTTTTTAAATTTAAAATAAAACGAACTGATAAACACTGATTAATTGAAGAAATAAACTGAATATTTCAAATGTAATTTTCTCATTTAAGATTGTATTTCATGATACAAATTACGTTTTCGGAAGAAAAAAAAACAGAAATTAGGCCGAATTTTATATTCTAAAAACAAGAATTTATTGGTAACATAGTTTGCATTTTAAATCACCAGACTACATTATTGAAGAGATCCACTCCATTAACTTAGGATCGCATTCCAATTATAATTATATCTTACAAACGTTCGATGTGCCATTTTCTGTTCAGAATTTTAGTTATCAGAAAAGCCGCATTAATAAGTGTTTAGATGGCATTATAGAACATAAGCAACAGCAGCGTTATTTACCACCGTTATAAAATATGGCTTTTGAATCGACAGTTATTTCTGAATATAGGATGACATAATGCACATTTGCAAATTTTATATTCTCCACTTTATTCTTTCTCTAATGAAGGGCGATTATCTCTAATTTTTAGAACCATCTAAAAGTTCAAATTGTAAGAGGGTGGGATGAAAAGTTTCCAGCCTGACCTAGAGATGGCGCTTCCGGAAATATTTTGACTAAAGCATTTCAAAGTGCCATCTTTGTTTGATACTTCTTGCGTATTTCCAAAGATTTTTTTTGGTTGTTTTTATACTGTGCTGTTTTAAAATATTCTTTAACTTTTACTCAAGTATGGCGAAAACTGAAGTGCAAGGTGTGATGGAATATTTTTTATAAAAGACTTATCTCCAATGAATATTGAAACTGTGCCAAATAATACGCTGGGGGGATCTGCTTCTTCATTTACATCTGTTAAAACATGGGTTTCAGACTTTAAACGCGGTCGACAAGCACTCTGGATGCGAAGCGTTCTGAAAGACCAAAATCAGACACTGTAGATGAAATCGTTAGAAAAGTTCACAAAAATATTTTGAATGATCGCCGATTGAAATTGACAGAGGTTAACGGGTCTATCAGTATATCCAAATAACAAGCACATCATATTTTAATCCATTTTGGGTATGAGAAAGTGGTCAGTAAGACGGGTGCCGTGTTTGTTGACCTTGGATCAAAAACTGCAGTGCATGATGATATCGCAGCTTTACCAAACCCAAATGATTTCTTGCGGCGTTTCGTTACTGTGGATGTGACACCTCCATCACTATACTGCAGAGACCAAACAGTAATCAAAACAGTAAACAGCGAAAGGTGAATAAGCACGAAAAAAAGAAAAAAGTGAGTCATCTGATGGAAAGTTTATAGCAACAGATTTATGATACGCAAAGGGAATTATTATTAGATTATCTAAAAAAAAGCAGGACCATCAATGCAGAACATTAAAAGAAAGAAAAATGACTACAGGTTTGGATAAGAAGAAAGTCCTGTTTCACTAGGACAATTCTCCTGTTCACAAGGCTGTCATTCTAATGGCAAAACTGAAGTTTGAAATTCTTCCTCATGTCCCCTATTCTTCAGATATGGCCCCCTCGGACTACAGCCTTTTCCCCAACCTGAAAAAAGGTTGCTGGAAGGAAATTTTGTTCTGATACTGAAGTCATTTCAGCGTCGAATGTCTACTTTGAGGTCTTAGAAGAACGCTCTTGTAGAGAAGGGATCCAAGTATTGCCGCACCGCTGGAGAAAGTTCATATCTTTGGAATGGGGCGTTGAAAACTAAAGCAATCATGAAATATATATATATATATATATATATATATATATATATATATATATATATATATATATATATATATATATATATATATATATATATATATATATATATATATATATATATATATATATATATATATATATAATTTTCCTTGTTTGACCGGAAACTTTTCTGTCCATCCTCGTAAACTATGTTAAGAGTAATTATGGTTCCGTAATAAAATCAAGTTTCATTCAGTAATTTTCTAAAAACAAATGGCATTCTTATTAATTTTTAAATTTCTCTCGGTATCCAAAACATATTACAGTACACTCCTGAGTATCCGTTTCGCGACTGTCAGGTTTCCGTACTATCCGGACTAGTTTTTTTTTTTATCGTAATTAAATGAGGAAGGCAAAGCGACAACTAAGTCATCTATCAAGAACTTTTTCAAACCTAAAAACTGTAAGTTTTGACTCTTGTCGTAGAGTTACCGTGTAATCATTTATCCAAATAATCGGTGTAATCATTTATCAGTGAAAAATAAAATTAGTTTAAGACAATTTTCTTAAGAATCAGGCTTACAATTAGCGTTAATGTTTTTTTTGTTGTTTTTTTTATATTGCTTGTATTTAAGTTGGGCATTACAAAATTTATTGTAAAATGTGAACGGTTTATATCCTTCAACTTACTTTTTCTCTAATTAATTCTCGAAATGTGCAGTTTAGCGTACAAACATATATAAACTACCAGTACATAGCCTCCTATTTTAATTAATATCGACATGTTACCGGCAACTGTCTCTATGATTCATCGAGCCGCAATTGTCTTCACATTGAGATAAATGGGGGGCTTAGTACACAATAAAAGTTAGAAAATACGTATAATAACAGTGAATTTTGGCATAAAAAATTTGTCTTCTGGTGCTGATGGGCAAAGAAATGAATTCGTATAACTCCGGCCTTTCAGGATTTTTCGTTATCCGGCGAGTCCTTCTGCCAAATTAGGCCGGTTAATCGGGAGTGTACTGTACCTATAAATTATTGTCCAATCTTAAATCTAATTACAAATTTCTGTTAAAAATTTATATTATAAAGCGAAATAGAAAATTTTAAAAACTTAATAAAATATTCAGCAAACCAGATATTTATTTAAATGAATTAACTAAAATGAGATCTGTTTTGAGATAAGGACTATTGAATTTAGAAAGCGAAATAAGTTTAATAAACTTTTACAAACATCTATTTAGCAGGATATATATAAATCTCTATCTCAAAAATAATTATCATAAAAAAATAGTAAAAATAGAAAAGAACATAAATACATACCACATATCATTTCCATCATTTCCACCATGCTCATCTCTGCGAAGACCGAAGTCGAAACGAGTAGAATTTGAAAGCTAAGCAAAATGATAATGCGCATGTTTGTTGTAGAAAATATCACAACCTTTCCCGAATGAAAATGAAATCACACTGAGGTCATATAAGATATAACTACAATATATGCCACTTCAAAAATTCTGAATTGCGTTTGTTTGATTTTTAACTCATTTTTTTTCCAAAAATGTATTATTCGCTGTCAATGACAAATGTAATTGTGTTAAATAAGGATGCTACGCTCTGACAATATCCTTATTTAAACACGAGACTATTGGGGTTCTCTTGCTTTGTGCAGATTTTTCCTCTTTGAAGGAAACTCTTCCGTTTTGTTATTTCTTCATGAGATTTTTATTTTTATAGTTCCAGGATATGCCTCCAATGAACTCAAAAAATATTTGTACAGTTGTAAAATTTACATAAAAACATTTGGTCAAATATGAATTAATCCAACTACTTTTTTAATGCACTTGTCGTTTAAAATGTCCATTAAAAATGCATACGAATAGTATTTGCGTCAGAGTAAATTTAACTCTGATTTCTATGTCTTTCGTGTTTCGAATGATTAACAAGCTGATTGCTTTCTATCAATGAGGATACTTCAAGTGAAATCATATTTTGATAGCATAGTTAAATACGTTTGTCATCTAACAGCACATTGTCAATGATTTTTTTTTGTCCTTCTTAGTTTCCAAATTAGGGAAGTATTTACGTTTATCATGATGAGGTCCAAACTGTCTTTAATTTACATTCCCCCCAAATAATCGTTGTTTCTTTTAAGGCCGCGTTGAGCTGATGGTAAGGCTTCGACTTCGGAACCTGTGGGGTTCAGGTTCGAGGCCCGATTCTACTGAAAGAATCGTCGTGTAAACGGGTCTGGTGCACGTTAAATCCCACGGGGCCAAACGTCCTCCCGATGGTGTGGCGTAGAAGCTGTGAGTGGGGGGCAGCTCAGGTGTCGTCCTCGTCATCTGAAGAAGGTTCCAAATTAAGGGGTCCTTTCCAAAATAACCCTAATGTTACTCTAAAACGGGACGTTAATAAAACTAAACTAATCCTCTAAATTAATTTTCCTGATATTTGCATAATGACTTATATTTAATGATAAATATTTTATCACTAAGATAACAGATTTTCTATGCTTGTATAAATGACATTTATTGAATATTTTTCTTTTCTAATAAAATTATCATAATTCAATGTACTCGAAATTGAAAATTATATCTCAAATGTTAAATATACTTTTAAATAATTCTTAATATGTACCTACAAACCATTAATATGATTGTGTAAAAAAGTGCTAGAACTGTACTTCAGAATACTGCAGAAGGGTATTGAAAGGGAAAAAATAATCCTAACTAAGCTAAAATTAAGAATTAAACCATCGTGACATGTAACATTTTTGTGAAAATCTCTGAATAACTGCTTAATTTTGTTGTTTATATGACTATTTTAACATGAAAGTCTTCCCATTTTCGGATAGTAATCCACTAGTTTAAGACATATAAGACATCCTGTAATATTCAATAAAAATGTATACTTATTTTTATCACACAAATTGTATTTAATAGTAAAAAACTTTGTGCATTCTAATGTTTCATTATTCATTAGGTATTCATCAGATACGGACGAATGTTTTCCAGATTTGCGCACACCTTTCTTGTTAGCTCTAAATAATAGGAAGGTGCAAAACTAATTGAAGGATTTAGTAACAGAGAGTTTAATTACTTTTTTGAATAACTTCTGTCAATCATATGATTTGTTTCAACATAGATCAGTGAAGATCTGATAAACTTGCCTTATGTCGCATGAATCCGAGTAACAACTCAACTCCGTATTGAAAACAATAACAACTTGGAATCAAACTTGAAAAACGGATCAGCGTTGTGATCAGCAGCTGAAAAGATTCTGAACTGTTTACTTTCGGAAATGCAGTCATTTAAACGTAATGTGTATATAGAATAGCTTGTCTTGTCGTAGAAATAAATGTTATAGTTTATTTTTTGAAGGAGAGTAGTTTTTTTCAATCACAGTAAAAGAACCCGTGTACCATAGGCGAGTACATGACACCTTACTTGCCGAATAAAATTATTTCAAGCAGTTAATAAATTTCTGGGGTAAGAAAAAAGAAACTTTCCTTCATATATCCCTTTTTTCATGAAGATAATAATAATATTAATAATCGCAATGAGGTACCTGGAGTTCATAAGTTGGATAATTAACCTAACTCATTTGTCAAAACTAGTTTATCAGTTTTTTTTCTTCTTTTTTTTCTGATTTTTCACTAAATTTTGGCCGACTTAATCAAGTTGATGATGAGCAAATGATTGCTATAGCCACTTAAATTTATCACATTTCAGTTCATCCGATTACAGAATTGTCTAATTTCACTCTTTCAGTTATCACAAGAAAAATAACAAAATTGATACCACATATTTGAAATAATTCCTAGTAATACAATTGGCTATATGTCTCTTTCAAAGCCATTTTACGTTTTACTTGTACACTACTTCCTATATACCTTTCACTTCTTAAATATTTCTTGGGAGTATTTTTGCGTGATGCTTTGAAATCTTCAAATTTGCTGGATGAATTACAATTTTGCAAACAAAAAAAGTCCATATTAGTAAAGAACGTTCTCCTTTATTATTAATAGAGACTGCGTGTTGATAATTTATGTAACTTAAATTTATTATAATTCTTGTTATGAATAAAAATATGATTCACAATCAGTAAGAAAAAGCGCTCTAATACTTCAATAATTATGAAACTAAATGATAAATCAGTATATTTCATCAGATTTTACAAAAATATTTTATTTAATTTGGCTTGCTTCATACTTTTGAGAAGGGAATCTTTAAACCAAATTGCCGTTAAGTTTGTAGAGTTTTGTAATTTGTACTTACTCGAAGACAGTGCGAAATTTTAATATCTGCATGAATTAATCATCAAATAGACGATTAATTAAATTTTGACTCTACAGTGGAATGGAATTGGTTTAAATTTTAACAAAATTTGAATCCATGATTTCATTATATTTAAAATAATAATACAAAAACAAATCATAAGCTAAAAAAAATTAATTAGAATTTAAAAATCTTTTTTTTTTAATTCTTTCACTATTAACCTGGCTCAACCGGCCTTGAAAATTATGTACTGCCTTGCTAGTTTCTGTTTGAAACGAGCAGGATGCAAACCAATCTTATAAACTGTTTTTACGTTAAAAAAGAAAAAATATACCATCTAATAATCAATTAGAAATAATTAAGACACAGTTATTTTTTATCTATTTTATAAAAGTTTCACCATTCCATGGATAGAAATTTAGGAAACTTTATATCGATAATGGTTTGTTATCACTTGACAATGAGCTTAATGTTGAATATATATGTTATAGATGTTACGAAATGTGATTGTGGATTCTGAGTCTCCTTTGACCGGTAAAACATTTCAGTTTGGCTCAAATAAAAAAAGATTTATTTTTTATTCCCAATTAAACATTTTGATGCATAATCTTTCATTTCATTTTATTTTGATATTTTCTGCGCTATACAATTTCGAAAGAAAAAAAAATACGCTCAATTCCTAAGTAATCCTTACCCTTTTATAAGAAACTAAGTGCTTCGGTAAATAACATCTAATAGATATCCAGAAGTTATCAGCAAGTGTTCAAAACTTTCAAAATCTTTCAAACCTTTAAGTGTTAAATATAGTTCATTATTCATACGTATATTGAAATTTATCATAGTTCATTTGACTTAAAATTTTGAGAAAAAAATTTCAATGAATTTTCCTATATTGAAGAATATTTGGAATATGTTTGTGCATGATGACGATTATGGGATTTAATTATTTATTTCATAAATGAATGATGTAATTTTAATTATAAATATTTTGCTCCGAGAGTCAAAAGTTTTGCTTTAAACATTAATTGAAGAAGTTCTTTAACTTATAGAAGGAAATCAATTTTAATATTCTTTAGGGTAATGACATTAAAAAAATTTAATTATTAGAATAAAAATATGCAATAATTATTTGGGTGGTAAAGTTTTGAAGAAATAAAGGAAAATAAACATCTCATACTTAAAAGCAAGGTTAAAAGGTTATTATTTCTTCCTTTCTAAATATGTATGAAAATTTCTCGAAAGTAACTTAAGTTTTAAAAAATATTATTATATTGAAATTATTTCTGATAATTGTTCCTTCATTCTTCACAATCATATTAACCGACATATACGTGTAAGAAAATCTGTAAAAAAATTAATTGAAAAATGTATATCATTTATTTTCAAATCTAAAGAAGAGGAAGACATGAATTGTCATAATAACTTTATTAAGATTTTTTTTAAATATTTTTGAATTTAATAAATGGTAACAGATGTACAAAGTTTATATAATCATTGTTGACTGTTGTTAGAGGGCATTGACGCATATCATTCCTCCTTTTGCTCTCCATTAGAATTCATTTTTTCAATGACACAATGCTGAAATTGGAATTTATATATTTTTCTGAAGTTATAACACGAAGATAATAATATTTACACAATATATATATAAATATAATGTAACGATATATTTTAACACTTATTAAAATATAATGTCATGTATAGTTTCAGAAAGTATAAATAGTAACATATACGTTGCGCAGTCATTCAAAATACATTTCGTTGGAATTTTCATCACACAGGATTCTTACGGAACTTTATTACACTAGCATAGCCAGTACCCAGCCGAATGCATAGTGTATGAATAGAAACATGTGCATCGATTTAGTTAATTGATTCATAAGTATTCATATCAAAGTATTCATAAATTTTTATTTAAGACAAGTTAATTGATACTTTAAAAATTGGTTTCACATGTTTAATTACTAAATATGCAGTTATAAAATGTTGATTGATTTTTTTTACTAATTGCTGTATTTTTTACAAATCAATGAAAATTATATGGTAGGCAAAGCTTTAACATAATGCTTTTTGTCTCTTATGTCTTATTCTTATAAGATTTTCTTCTTTGAATTTTGGCATGCACCCTGAAAGAATAAACTTCTTTCTAAGGAATTGTCGCTATTATCTTTGAGAGCTGCTAATAGTGGCTAATACAAAAGGAAATCACCCTTCTCAACTAAGATAAATGAAAAAATAAAATTGAAAAAGTATATGACGGCATAATAATAAGAATAAAGAAAAAGATTCTGGGAAAAGAAATATTAAAGAACAAATTCAAGAAATGAAACTTTTGGTAGAAGAATAAAAAAAGGTGAATTTAGAACTCATAGATAAATTTAAAGAAGAGTAGTTTTCTTTTACTTGTGGAGATGCGTATATCAACTCTGACAAAAATGAATGAGTGCGATGTTTCATTTCTAAATACAGTCAATCATTAAATGTGTGAGAGGAAAAGTCTAAAATTAGTTGTGTTAATTGAAATTCTAATAAAGACTCACTTTAATATTGATTGAATGTATAATTTTAATCTTTATTTTATTATACATCACTTGATATTAATCATTATCAATTTGTTTATTAAACATTCCTGAAGCTTTGTTTATTAAACATTCCTGAAGCTTTGTTTATTAAAATTCCTTAAGGTAATTTAATTCACAAATTAATGATAAGCATATTTTTAAATATTCTTAATTAAATTGTTACTATTTCTGTTATTTGCTATCATTTTTCCCCAAAGACGGGGCAAATTTTAATAGTCGACTAATTTTGAAATATATATACCGGGTGTCCCATAAATTTGTAAATACTTTAAAAATTCATAAAAATTGAAGGACTGTGTATATTTGAATGCGGTTTGCGAAACTATTATTCTCATGAAGGGGGATTTTTTTTTTGATACAGAAAAAAAAATAATTCAAAAATTTGTCAATAGAGGGCACTGCACACAAGCAAATCAGTGGAAATATGCAAATTAAAGTCTTATGAAAGGCAGAGTGAGCGATTGACACATCATTTCTAAAGGTTTGCATAAGGTTTGTATTAAGATGTTGACACTGGTGGATAAAGCACTATTGGTAAAGTTGTTTTATGTCAGCAACGAATCGGCGGCTGAAGCCTTACGAAAGTTTAGGACCCAGAAAAGATTGAAGAAAGGTTCAGGTCCGATCACTCCTGCTGGACTTGTTTCCCTAGTACGCCGTTTCGAAGAAACTGGAAGTTTGTGTCATCGGCCACGCAGTGATGCACCTAGTTTAACAACAGTCCGTACCCACGATGTCTCTTCGCAAATGGACCCGCTAAGGGAACAGTCTACAAATGCAGTCAGTAGCGCACGAGAAGTGGCACGAATAACTTGTATACCAAAGACTTCGGTGTAACGTATCCTTCATGGTGTATTGCAATTGTACCCATACAAATTGCAATCGCTACATCAGCTGTTACCAAATGATACAGCTAAGAGACTGGAATTCTCAAATTGGGCTTAGGCGAAAATTAAAGATGATCCGCGATGGTTGCTGAAAGTATTGTGGACAGATGAGGCTCATTTTGCTTTGCATGGAGCAGTTAATACCCATAACTGTAGAATATGGGCACATGAGAATCCACACGCTTACACTGAGAAGACCCTGCATTCATCACGGGTTACTGTTTGGTGCGATTTCACTGCATCCATTATTGTAGGCCCTTTTTTCTTTGAAAAGCCCTGTAAAAAAGCAGGATGGAAGACATGTTCAGTTAATGGAGCAAGTTACTTGGAAATGTTACAGAAGGAAGTGATACCGTCCTTATTGGAACACGATGTCCTTGACACAGTGACATTCATGCAAGACGGGGCACCTCCTCACATCGACACCGAAGTGAAGGCATTTTTGAGAAGAACTTTTACTGAAGAACGGATAATCAGCCGTCACTTTACACATGAATGGCCCCACACTCACCAGATTTAACACCCTTTGATTTTTGGCTATGGGGTTACCTTAAGTCTACCGCCATAGGCCAACTTTATTAGTGCAGCTAAAGGAAGCCATTCACCACGAAATCTCATCTGCATTCATCCGGATATGCTGTATGATGCAGTTGTCTTCCGCCTCCAAACTGTTATTTGTGGTGATGATGGACACATATAACAAGTACTGTAGTACTGGTGTGATACGCATGTAAACAATTGCTTGCATGCAAATAAAAGTATTTTTTCCGTAGAATTGTATGTTTTGTTTGCGTTTCGCGCCCTCTATCGACAAATGTTTGAACTATATCTTTTTTTTTTGTATGAAAAAAAAAACCCCATCATGTGAATAACAGTTTCGCAAACAGCATTAAAATATACTCATTCCTTCAATTTTTATGAATTTTTAAAGTATTTACAAATTTATGGGACACTCGGTATATATATATATATATATATAAAATAATTAGCCCCTAATCCTAATCCCTTTCCCAGTAATCTTTAATCGCATATATTACAACCATTCGCATATATGCACAATAAAATTTATTTAATTTAAATAGATCATAATTATTCTTTCTATATTTCCAACCCATTTACTTTCTGAAATTATAAAAGTTTCTCTCAAAGTCGCTGTTGCTATGTGGCAGAGTTTCTATTCTAAGCTTGAATGATACTTTATTGATATTTATTTTTGTGCTTTATTTGAATGATACTTTATACAAACTTTAAACGATGAAAAGTAAAAGTATCAGGCATATATAAAAAAATGCTAACCAAATACAAGTGTCGGTCAGTGGGTGTCAATTTTTTTAAAAAAACTCGATTGATAACGATTAGAAAACTTCTCTACAACATTCGTTTTCAGTAGGGTGACAATGTATCATTCTGATGTAAAATTTTGGATCGACATATTGTAATTTGATAGTTGGCCTGTGGAGTGCTTTTATTTATACGTAAGTGCAGTGCTGTGAGTATACGAAATGCCTTTATTTATCTATATATATTTATTCGCCTGCCATTGCAGTCATTTAAATAATCACTTCCTAAACTAATTAAATCGAAAAAATAAACCTGGTCCAGACTGGCTTAAGATAAGATAACGTTCTCGAGTAATTCACGACATCTCTTGATCTTTGTGTGACCAACAATGAGTGATTGAACAGATTTCACATACGAAATAATGTCACTTTTCGATCACTGTAAGGCGAAGCGGCCGATGTCGACCCTAATTCATGTGAAGTTCAGTAGGAGTTTCTTCCTCTGCTTCCGGCTGGATGTGATGAAAAGTATATATTTAACATGGATGAAACGGCATTTTTTTTCAGCCCTTTGTCCAATAAGAGTATGTTTAAAGGTCAGAAGACTGAGGTGAAAAAAAAAATTCAGAAGGAGCAGCTTACCATCAGGTTTAGCGTGAGCTCAGCAGAAGAGAAAGAGAACCCCCCTCCCCCTATTAATATATTTCGATAAAAAAATACATTATAATGATATTTCTATGATATTGATCAGCTTTCAGAATATAGAATAACGTCATGGTGATATCGTACCCAGACCCAGATAAAGACCCATGTATTTTAAATGAAAAGATTTACATCGTCTTGATGCCTCGTGGTACGCGAAAAAAAAAAGCTTAGGTGGCTTCATTTTTTTAAATAAATATCTACTAAATTTCGACAAAAAAAGGGGGGGGGGATAAAGCCATATTTTATGTCAGATAATGTGACAAGATGCTTATATCACTCATAAATGCAAAATTATTATTTCTACCGCCAAATGCAACATCAAAACTTAGTAACAAAATTATTATCTCTTTACAAACTGAAATTGTATCCGTTTGTTTTGGAAAATAATTCTTACAATAAGACTAATACACAATGAAAAATGAAAGGCAGTTTGTTGCAGTATGCAGTTTTTCTACACCAAAAAGAGAAATAAATATTAGCTAAAAAAGAATTGGAAAAACAAAAAATTTTTAACCAGAACCCTCTTGTTCTGAGTTGAACAGATGTAACTCGGAAACTCTTCATTATGATAACAAATGAGGTGGAAATATTGAATGAGTGTCGCCATTTTGATTTAATTCCCCAGATTATGAAGGTTGTTTAGAGGAACAATTGGAATAGGGTTTGATTTCGTTTTTAATTTAAACCAATAGATGAATAATTTGAACACTCGTCAGCGGCTAGAATTAATTTAATTGTTTCTTAACTCAAGGTATCAATCTTTTTAGTTTACTTTCTTTGACGCCATTCAGAAATATATTAATGAGCCGACAGATATTCATATATATATGTGAATATCTGTGACATCTATTCAAAAATATCAACAATAAATAGTTTTTGAATGAAGGAATTAGAAATGCAAACATATTTTAATATATAAATTACCGCAACATGCTTCTTCATGTTCAATATTTCTTCTCCCTAAAAATAAAGAAAAACAGAACTTTTAAGTAGAAGATACATCACTCAGCATGTAATTTATATTTAATGTTCTTTTCATGTAAAGATAATTTACTATTAAATTAAAGAATTAATAGTAAAGAAAAAAGTATTAAATTATCTGAAAGAGAAAGAAAGTAGACTAAGAAATATGTAGAACATATGATCGCCTTATTTTCTTAAAGTATTAAATAATGTATTAAAGGAAATGAATATATTCTTCCTATGCTAGAATTCTATTTCATGGAGATATATAAATAGCAAAGAATATTTCAATTTTTGTTAACTTTGATGCTTATTTCTCTGAAAATAAACTTTTACAAATTCCAACATTATACATATTGTTAAAACTAATTTCTAGTAATTCCAGACTTGCAGTTTAATTTACGTCTGAGACTAATAAAGAATTTTAAATTTACAGAAGATAAAATATTTAATTAAAACCTTTAAACGAAAATAATAATCTATGCAAAATATTCAAGAATGTATTTCTGAATGTGCTTTTAGATTTGGATTGAATGTATTTTCTATTAGACATACAACTGCAATCATGTGTAAATATATGATTAATTTTAACATATATTAAACTTACACAATATTACAAGCAATAGTTATACAATTATCAGTAAATTATATTTAATGAATTATTATTTGTGCATCTCAAAACAAAATTCTTTCATGCAAAAGAAAAATGACTTTTATGAAGCCTAAATACTACTTTTGCTGTTACATTATTTCCTCTTATAGTGCCTTTGATATTTTTCTCACGTTTTTGATCAATTAAATTACTGAAGCTGAAATGTTTCAATAACTTATGCAGACCAACTCAATGCAAAGATTTAAAACTTTAAACAGTCGATAGAAAAATAAATCCCTATTAAAAAGTGAACCCTTTTTAAAACCATGTTAATATTATATAAAAAGAGGATATTATTAAAAAGGATATTGAAGTAAGTATTCAATTTAATGGCAAAAACAAAATAAAATAAACTTAAAAACAAAAACAATTTTTATTTGCATTAATCTATATTGCAGAAGTTTTTCTCCAGCTTAATCTCTTTACTTTAAATACCTACATCATTTAATATTTTCTAAAGTAATATTTTTGATTTTTTAAAGCTTTTTGTAGAAAATTTTTCTTTCATTGTTTTAATTACGTTGTATTAAAGAGAAAAGTCTATACATTTCATTATACTGCTTAAAATAATATTAAGTGTTTGGATATTGATCTCAGAAAATTTGTCCAGCTAAATGCAACCATAGATGGTACGAATGTTATTCCAAACATTCAGTATCAATTTATACAAAAACAAAGTTACAAATCATTTCAATTAAAGAAATAATCAATTTAAGATAATTAATTATTTTGGAATCGTTAATGCATGGTATTCAATGGGTTTAAAATCCTTACTTTAAAAATAGTTAATTTTGTAAAGCAATTGCAATTGGATTTGAGATTATTTAAAATGCCATGATGGCGCCATTATGTAAATTTCGATACAATTTTTAATTGTGAGGTCATCTTAAAAAAAGTGGTGCACAAAAGATAAATGTAGTTAATGAAATAGTAAATGTAGTTAAATGAAATAGTAAGGGATAAATGTAGTTGTAAAGGGATCTCGTTATAATGTAGTTGATGAAGACAATTAATAATGTCTCTCTCTCTCTCTTTGCTAATTTAATTGAAATCCCAAGACCGAAAATGTTTGTAGATGCATTTTAGTTATTGATGAGTAGAATTTTAAAATCAAATTCTAAATAAATCACAATTATTTCATGATCAGCGCATATTAGTTCTATAAATGAAATCCAAATGGTTCAAAATAATTTTTAAGCTTATACATGATGATATATAATTATTTCTTCAAGTGGTTACATTCAAAATAATGCTAAGTTTACAGATATAAAAATGTATACACATTTATTTATTATTTTATAGAGTATATAATATATACTATTTATAGAGTAATAATATGTTATACTTACCCTGCCATTTTCTTCCAACCATTGAGTAGCACAGTCTTCTTCCTATGGTAGAACATATTAGTAAAATGATTCATTCTCAGAAAAAGAGAATAGATAAGAATTTATCCTTAAAAATGAATAGAAAGTCAGAGAAATATAAACTTTAATTTTACAGCATTATAAAATTTCTTGAAAAAAGGTATATGAATTTGAAAATGTGGAAAAGAAGACAGCATATTACAAAATTATTTTTATATTTCAATGACTGATTTCAGACAGTAGTTAGTTCATTGATAGGCCCATTTATAACGTTTTTTATTTTAGTAAAATTCACGCATAGTCAAGAATCTTCTTAAAAAAATTTAATTTTACTTTAGTGCAAAATAGGAAACTAGGATTAGGTGCATAGGATATGAATTGAAGTATGACTAAAAGGAATTTTCGGAAGATAAATATCAATGATCAAGAGAATGCTAAATTTTGGTGGCATGCTTTGCAGAACATTTGAGCATGACAGACCCAAATGAAAAGAAAAATAATCATGATAAAAATGTTTATAATACTACAACCAACTATAATAACACAATAATCTTAAGGATTCGAACGAGCTCTAAGGATGGTATATAATATGGAAGCTAATTTTTTTCATACCGTTTTTAAAGTCCTTATGTATTTTAAATGCTCTATTAATGTCTAACAACTTTTCTAGCTACATGTAAGCTCAATTTCCATCATTTGTGTTTAGGAAGACTTGTTTAAAATTTAATTGCTGAAACGTTTCTTCAATTAAATATTTTACTGAAAAAATAACAAATATGAACACAAAAAAATTATTTTTAAATTTAATTATACAACCGGAACTGTAATCTAAAGGATTTGATGTACTATTTATCTTACTATGGACAGCACTCTTAATTTTATTATTTATTCTTTATTCTTAAGGTGCTGTAAAACCTTAACATAAATGTCACAAACGCTTATGGTAAGCTTATAATTACCTTCTCTAAATCTTCTACCTCATGCGAACAGTAATAGTCTTTTAAACCTTGTGGAGTTTCTTCTTTCACACCAGTAAAGCAATCTTCTGTATCTTGGAACTGAAAAATTGCAAGTTTCAATCTTCTTAACTTAGAATAAAGTAGTTATAAATTTATTCTGTGATAAGAAGTAAAATGAATTGTGAAGAATATTTTCATAATTTTTGGCAATATTTTGGTGATGCAAAATGTTTTTTCCATATCTATAACATAAAAGAGAAAATGAAGCAATCATTGTTTTCACCACTACTGAATTTAGATTCTGAGAAGGTAACATTTAAATGAATAAATTGTAAATAAAAAAGCATCTTTTAGGGAGATTTCCATTCCTTCTGTGATATTCAGAACAGAAAATCACTCAAAAATAAATGACACTGTGGTTTAATTCTCGTTCTTAGCTCATAGTTTGAATAGTAGTAGTAATAATAGCTTGTAGTAACAAGATTTAACTCCGCTTACAACAAACATAAAATATTTATTTAATAAAATATTATAACCTATATATATATATATATATATATATATATATATATATATATATATATATATATATACACATCAATGTTTATGACGAGTATGTTTTCTATGCTTTAGGAAATATAAAATATATTTAAGAAATTTTTTTTTCGTATTACTATTTAATACATTTTACGATTCCTTTATTTTAATTATTTTAAAGCTTATTTTCTTATCTTATTACTTTCATCTTCTGACACGTTTAGAATCTTTACCATGACATCCATATTTATGAGGAAAAAAATTTCTTTTATATTTTAGACATACAAATTTTTTTAAAATCTTTTAATTTTTAACATTTTCTTTTTACTACTTAATACACTTCATGATTCATCTTAATAATATGAAATTATCCTAATTAATTTTTTTCAAATTCACTTCCAACTGGTACTTCTTATAGCGAATGAAAACTGAGTAAAAGTAAGCGATTAAATGAGATTTAATTTTTATTATGAGCTAATATGAAATAAATATGAAAATATTACTATGTCATTACAAAAAAAGTTCAGAATTTCAGAACTCAAGCATATAAGAAATAAGGGAATAGCCGATTACTATCTTCACAAAAGCTTTAAAAAACATAACAATTTAATTAACTGTATGCAGAAATGTGCGTAGAATGTTTTTCAAGATATACATAAAAGATTCGTAGTCTTAATATATGTATCTCTCTTCGAAATTGCCAAGAAGAGATATTCATTTTGCATGCAAATTTTATGTGAAAAGAAGGCTTCTGTTTTAAGAATTAGAAATTTCGTCTTGGAAAAGTGGATTATGACGAAATAATGACAATTAACATATGGCACTGTGTTCCCATTAAGCTATACTTTATATCTTAAATTATTTTGTAATTAAGAGATAATTTTTTAATAATTTTGAAATTAAACCGAATTTTTTTCTAATTTAAAAGAAAAATACTCACAAATGAGTAATCAGCGGTTTCCATACATTCCATTGCCATTGCTGCGATTTCAGCATAATCTTCCTCTGAAAAATAAAATAATTACGGCACAATGTAATTCGGATGCCTTTGACACTTTTGAGATCTTGAAGAATAGAAAAAAGTGCCTTTTTAAGATGAATTTAATTTAATTAAATTAATTTCAAAATAAGTGGAAGTAGTATTTTTAAATATTTAATAAAAGAAGCTTCGATTTACTTAAAATGAGTTTCTTCTTTAGAATAGTTTAGAAGAAGAAACTATTCTATAACATTATTTATTCTTGTTCTGATATTTTCTTAACATGAATTTGCTAAAAATCAAACATATTTGATAATCTATTCCAAATGTTATATATATATTTAGATTTCAAAAAATTTATGATAGACAGTTATATTTTCGTTCTGAAATTGCTGTTTGAAAATACTACTTTTTGTTAGATGATAAAGAAACAATCAAATGTGCTGCTTTTGAACTGAAGCCAAATATTCGCATCAGGAAATAATTACTGCGTGTTTAGGAAAGATTTTAATTAATGTGAGTTGATACCGCAAAAATCAGTCCAGAGATTTCCACAGCTAAATGAGTACTTACCACATAAGACTAATTTTATATCGCCTGGACTCATTCTGGTCTCTTCTGCAAAGATAGAAACGGTAAGAACAAGAATTTGTATTAAAACGAACATCTTCAATAGCAGTTACAATCCTCTCTGAAAGTAAATGGGTATTGTTATGTTGTCAAATATGTTATCATGAAATTATTATAAGTATCCACTTCTGTAGTTAAAAGTATCTTTTATGTGTTTTTTTCCCTGAACAATATATTATTTTTATAAACAGCGAATGATCTTTTTCAATCAGTTTAACAAAGCACTATTGGCAGCATGCCTTATTTTTAAAACAAATTTTCCTCCTTTGCATTAGAATTCAGAATCATTTGAATTGTTTATGTTCATACGTAAATACATGTTGCCTTTTTAACACTGATTAAATGAAGAGATTTTTTTATGCTTCTTCCGCATACATTGTTGAATTAAATATGCTTTTGTATGATGGAACACGAACATTTCATTATATGCAGAATAATTTCCATTTATCATTATGACAAATTCCATAGAATACATGAAGTAAACTAAGTTGTATAACGATGTTATTACCAAACATGAAAATGAAACAACATTCCCATTTCATGAAACATAGATGTATCGGATTATTTTTATAAAACACGCATTAAAAGATGTTTGAATAAAATTCAATTTTCTACGTTAATATTAACAATAGAGAAGTAGGAAAATAAAATATTAATTCCTTCAATATTCCTATTCTATCGCATTTTTAGGTAAATTTCAAAGAAAGTAAAAATATTCAGGGCAGCTTATTAAAAAAGAAAATATTTTAACACATGGCATTTTACCTTTTCCAATCAATTAATGTCATCTGACATCAATATAATCAGCACAAGTCGTTACTTTCACTCTTATTACACTTGTATGCTAGTAAATGATAACATGGCCTTTCTAAATGGATAAAGTACGAATGTAATACTATGTAGGCAAAATATTTATTCATTTATTTGCTGTAATCAATTAATAATTGTTAATGAATTATTAATTTAATTGCTTTATTAGCAAATAATAATTTTCAAAAAATGGATAAAATAACACGTAGGAATGTAGTTAGAAAATGAATTTGAGACACTGAAATGCTTTATTAATGAATTAAATATAAGTATTTGAAACTTCATAATATAATTACTATTTTTTTAAAAAAAGATGCAAGTTGACCCAAGTAAATAATACGAACATACATTTATGAATTTTATAGCTAAAAGAATATTACTATTTATGATTTTTTTTTAATTTCCTGAATTCAATTCTGTCATCTACTGCACAGACAACAGACACAAGAAAAAGAATTTCTAAAATTATTAATACTTTCAGTAGCAGTCATAATCCTCTTCCGCAAAACTAAATAAAGTTGTGATATTACTGTGAGTTTTTATAGTCACCATTGTGGTATTAGAGAGTGTTTGTTATATCTTATTTTATGAATGTAATATTTTCTAAAAACTTGTTGCCTACTTAGTTTTTAAAACGATTTTCCTTTCCTCGTTAATATTTAGCTTACAGGAAGTTTTTATGTCCGAATATTGGTCTGTGATGGGTGACCTGTAGAATGAGTGAAGTGATTTTAAAGTCCATTGGTAAATACTGTAGAATTAAGCATGGTTTGACATGATGAAAAATATAAAAAAATTACATTGTATAGAGATAAATTTTCATCATCATAAATTTTCATTGTGAAATATTGTAAAGACAAAATGATCAAAACCATAAATGCACATTACTTTAATTAAATTCATTTCTTATATGATGTAGGAGCATCACAACAATTTTATAATTTGCAACATAAACATATGCATTTACTCCCTAGAGTAAATTTTCCCAATCATAGATAATAATAGTTATTATCTAATTTGATGTCTTGGTAAAAACTGCTTCTGTTTCAAATATTTCAATATTAACAAATGTATTTAAAAAAATTTCTTAGCTTTTGAAAAATAGCCCATTAATATAATGCTTCTTAATTTAGGAAGAAAATTAGCGCCGACCAAAATACAGTCACAAAATTCAGCTTATATTTTCAATTAGCTAAGAGCATCGTGTTGATTCTGTATGAAATTTTCAGTTCCCTCCTCAGTTTCCATAATTGTAGCAACAATTACCACTCATTTAAGCATTGAATATGTAGGAGAGGTAAGTGACGTTTTGCTAATTATTCTTTTCAGATTTCAATCCTGTAAAGTCTCGATCCAATAAAAGGTAGCGTTATCATCAAATTCTTTATTTACAACTTTATTTTCATAAAATTACAGTTAATCATCTAGGTTAAATGAGTTCTAGGTTAAATTAATTTTTATTCGACAAAACAAGGATAGTTCCTCGAATACTTCGGAGAAACCTCTTAAGAAAACAGCTAGCCGACTCGTAGCGTTCTCGCAAACAGGCGTAGCTCCAGGGATCCACCGAATCTTTTCGGGTGGAATTCTAGTCGGACACTCCGCTTTCTGCCTCAGTGTCCACGACCCTTCTCTTCGAATCTCCTCGCACTTTTATCCTGTTCCCACCCTCATTCACATCGGACCATTTTCCCGGTTATCCAATAATCGTTCAGCAACAACTTCACTGGTCTACCGTCGACCGTGGGAATGCGTTGGGGTGCCACCCTCCACAATGTAAAGAATGCAGGTTTACATCTGTTTCAGATGCAATGCAGGTGGGGTCCCTTATCTGGACTCGCACTAATTGCCCAGATGTCCTTACTTTAAAGCAGTTGACCACCTGGCACTTCTGGAAGCACTTACACTGCGGTAGGGCGTCGCCATTGCTGATATTGCTGTCTGGATGCTAATTATGGAGCGTGGGAAAAGAAACGTCACCATGGTCAAACAGGGAAGAAGCTGAATCATTACAATCCCTTTTGAATTTAGAGATAATCAAGATGCACAATAAGATAAAAGACAGTTTCTATAATGTGTTAGATCGATTATTATTGCTATTGATAATTGGCCATGTCTTTGTTCTTAACTGTTTTCATGGAATTGAAGGAATGGATTGCATAATCAGATTATCAGCATTGAAAAGCTTTATTTACGTTTAACGTCCTGCTAGGCAAACCACGTTATTTTCTTTCATATATTTTTCAGATACTTCAAGCTTTATTTCGAATGCCTTTCGAACACTGAGAAAAATGTTCTTGAATTCTTTTGCATATTTTTATAAACTTATATTCATGTCTTTATAGAAGTTATATAAAAATAAGAAGCTTCTTGACTTTAATTCAGTTGTTGACATATGAAAGAAGACATAAGCATTTATGACATTATATTTTAGAAAAGACTATCTAAAATAATCAAGTTACACGTAAATGTTTCAAAAAAAGATCTTGATAATAAAATAACTACAGCGACGAAAGTTATTTACATTTTTTAAATAAGCAAATCTTAATATTTCGTTTCAGTTTAGAGTACATTTCCTATGAAAATATTTATAATTATTAATATTTCCATAACATTTTTTGTCAGATAGATCATAGAGATCGATAGAGATAGATCATTACCATAAAATCGATAGAGATAGATCATTACCATAAAATGTTATGAATAATTTAATAAAAATTCAAATGTTTTTTTTTTAATTTAATGTGTTGTTATGTGAAAATCATTCTAACAAAACTTCCTATATTTACTTATAGAAATATTAGAAAAATCAACGTATATGAAAATATTTTAAAATGAAACTCAAATTCGAATGTATGCCATATTTAAAAATTCTTGTGATATATTTTCTAAAACTGCAATTAATTCTTGAAAATCGGAAGAAAATTATAAATCCGTAACGTAATGTTGAAAATATTATAAAAGATTTTCTCAAATTTTAATATCTATTTCGACTGCTTCATTTAATATCTGTCATAAAAGTAGTATAAAAATTAATATGGAATGCCTACATTGCATTTTAAAATGATCTTCTTGATAATTTATTTATCGCCAAAGTTTAAGAATTAAGCCGCAAATATCAAATGCTCTTTGTAGCAAAATTTTTATACTAGGATTCTTTCAGAATAAAAAAAATCAGTAAAATATATTGTATTAATTAAATTTCGTACTTTTAAATTTTCTTCTAAGAACGGCAAGCAGCTGATATATTTTGAATTCACGTTTCAAATATACTTTGCTACAACCAAAGTAAAGTATAAAATCTATCTCATATCAAAATTGAACAACAATAAAAGAAAAATTTTCCAGAAAGATCTTGATGACAAAAAGTTTCTAACGTGCAAATCATGTGACTGCATGGAGGAAGTGTCTTGTAGAAGAAAATTATTGCCGTGTTCAGCGATAACTTATGAATACTTTTTAGGATTTTCGAATTTAATTAATCTCTCTCTCTCTCTCTCTCTCTTAATTTCTTTAGAAATACTTTCTTTATTTTAATATTTATTTCGAAAATATAGTTCGCTGTCTGAAATGTTTTGCAGTGCATACATTGTACATGAGCGAATGAGTTCCAAGAAGTTTAATATGTATGACCATAACTATCTATTAAAAGTTGTTGAAAATTCAATGAGCTGCAAATCTCACGGTTGAACAGTGCTTTATAGTTTTTAGCCAAATTTTGTTTTTCATGTATGACAATATTTTGTATCCTAAATTTTCTTTGATCCCTGTAGCGTTGATTGGGTAGGAATCTGAATATTTAATACATATCTAAAGAAAGATGTGATGAAGTTAAAGTTATTCATTTCTCAAAATAATAGCCTAGAGATTAAAAAAAACTATAAATTATTCGTTTATGAGTAATATGTCGCTCCCTAGATAAAACAGATCTTCGTCTCCCTCTGCCTTTTCCCTAAAGATATTTTAAATAGTTTCTTTCTTAGTTCATATAGATGTTAAAAAAACGTTGCATTAATGTTATCGGTTTATATAATAGATCAGTCAATTATTTTCTACTCCGTATGATCGAATGATAAATGAATTAAAGTTCAAGTAAAGGACTGCGGCACCTACTTGAGTTTGTAAGACAGATGGATGGATAGTGTGGTGAATATAATGTCTCCTACCCACGAAGGATGTAAAGATCGAGAAGTTCTTGAGCACACTGGCATTTTGTTCATAATGCAGAACAAAATCATCCTTAAAAGTAGTTCGCATTGTTTGCAATATATCTCAAGAACTTAATATTTTATCAGTTTGCCAAGATTTGTCATGTTGGATTTTATAAAATGAAGCAAAAGCACAACTATTGAGTATTGGACGAATCGAGCATATTTTACATTACCAGACCGTGATATCACCCATTATTGTTGTTTGTAGAATTCAGTAAACCTTCCTGAATTTGTTGAACAACCGTTTTAATTTTTTTTTAAAAATCAAGTATAGCATGGTTTCACTGGTGTTATCTTATTAATTAGAATGTTTACACAAGACAGTGAACTCATTCATTATAGTTATAAAAAGCATTATTCTGGAATGCAGGCGTGTCTACGTTTAAGTGCGATACAGTAAACTTTAATGCAAGAAAGAACATCATCTGATATTGCAGAGTTCATGAAGTTAAAGTTACCATCATTATTTATGGGACATTGTGTTCTTAGAACTTTTCAGTACGCATTATCTTCCAGGTCTGGATGTGACAGATAATGTTTGTTTCGAAAACTTTATGAATTCAAAAATTTACCGCATATAATTAACAATTAACCGAGTTTAAAATATGCCATTTGATAACATTGACCTCCAACGCAGAACTAAACGTTGCGTAGTATTATGAATGGCATAATGCTTTTTCTAACAACTGTGCTGTTGACGAAAAGACAACAGATTTAACCTAACAAACCAGTAGTTGATTAGGCCCATTACTTTTAAAGTGTATGAGTGCAATAATTAGTTACATCTGTCGAAAATATTTATTATGGTGACAATAAAATTTAAGAACATATCTAATATCCAATTTTATTTCCCTATTTTGCTATTGAAATTTATATTTTCTTTATTAGTTTTTAAATTACATATATTTAAGGTTTTTGCTTTAATTTTCAATCATTTGCTTATTCTTAAATTGCACGTATTAGAGATCCAAAGACAACCTTCATTTATCCATAAAATTTATCAATTTTATTGTAAAAGCAGGAGAGATTTCAACTTTTTATAGATTGCAATAATTTGATTAAATTGAAATAAATAAATACAGAAATATGGTTGTAATAAAGTATAACCCTAGATTTAAATCAAGAGGTAAAGTTGAGTTTTAAGAATTCTGGTAAGTAATAAGATTTACAAATTTGCTTTTATAAAACTTTGATTAAAAACTATATCTAATTTGGATCTCATTGTGATCTAATAGCCATAAAATATAAAGAAATGTTAATTATGGGATGACAAAAATTTAGTTATAGCAAAATCTTCTATTAAAAATTAAGGCCATTTCAGTTATGTTGATGGAATGCATATATTACACACTAATAATTGAGAGTATATAAATACTCTTTGATTTAGATTAACTCTAAGAATCTACTCTAACTTTCTTCTGTTTTGAAATGAATTAAAATAAAGAATTTCATACTTTTTATTAGTTTTTTTAAAACATGCTTAAGTCAGAAAATAAAATAAGCTACAAAAATAAATTTCATTGGTAATATATTGGGCTGATGTTTCTTTTCTTCATTTCCTTTCGCCTAGTCCTGCCTCGATACATGCCTAAAAATATATATAACAATTAATATACTTTTCTTGATCTATATAAAGTGAATTTCAAAAAATAACAAAATTATGAGACAAGGAAATAACACGAATATCGTTTGAAAAATATCTATCAAATATTATTATTGGAATGAGATTTGTTTTTCAGAAATTAATTGAAAAAATATTTTCACACTCGAGCAAATAAAGGTAAAAATAATATTGTAAATTATATGAAAACGAAAAGTTTCATTTTTTATTTATAATAAACATACTACATATTATGGGTCCATTTAATGAAAGAATATCCATTTAAATATTTGAATAAATACATAATAACACAAAAAAAATTTAATAAAAGAATAATTTAACATTTTAATAATTTTAATGACAATTCTAAAATTAGAGTACTTTCAATTAAAAATAAAGGGAAAATGCATAATAATTTTCTATATTCCAACAAAAATATCCGAGATTAAAATTAACATTTCAGAACATTATGTTATTGTAAGATATATGTCTTAAGACCTTCAGCAATTTCAGTCGAACGCTATTATAAAGTTCTGTTTTAAATATCGTTCTTTGCTAAAAAATTGAAAATTAGGAAACGTATTTTATTAAAAATTTATATCTTTCGGTTGTTAATATTTATGTATGAATTTCCTTTGTAACTTCTAGAAATGATTTTCTTTAGATTTTATGAATACATATTTATTTTACAATAAAAAAAACTTATGTGTCTCCGTTAACCTTAGATCCAAATAAATTATTATTTCGTTCAATCCTTGTAGGAGGTTAAATAATATTAAAATTAGATAAATATATCCATTTTTTTCCATCTTACTTTGTATATCAGTAAATCAGTAATCAGTATAAGTATCAGTAATCTCAAAACATTTTATTAGAAACATAAAAATTCGTGTCTTGAAATTCTTAAATTAACAGATTAAAGAAGATTTGAAGTAAAAAAAAAAATGTAAATTACCTTAAGTTCATTCATAATCTCTTTAACTTCTTCGGTCTATAAATGAAAAAATAGCCAAAATTAGAAAATATTTTAATATTGTGGGTTGTTTTTAAAACCTACAGATACTCAAATGAACACTAGTCCAAATCGCCTTGAGTTTTTTTTTTTGTTGTTGTTGTTGTATTGCTATTATTATTTTATCGATAGTAGAAGCAACAGCAATTCGTATACCTTTAGTAGCAATAGGTTAGATCGAGTTCATTTCTAGCTTTAAAATGTTTCGATAATACAGTCTTGAAAACAAAAATTATCATCAGAAAGAAGTATCGAAAATTTGAGAAAAGCTAAAACAGTACGTATTTTATAATAACGATCTTATTTTTAAATTACAAATTTTATATTTTTAGAATAATAAGAATTTAATCACACTGTAATACGAAATAAAAATAGATTTGAACTAAAAAATTCACACGTTTTGTTGAACAGATTAATATACACGTATTTTAAACGAAAATTATATTTTAGTTCAAGTTACATTTGAAAGTCTGAGAAGAAAAATTCAGTTAGTTTTACCACATTATTTTAAAGGAAATAAAGGTTACATTTCATTTATTTCGAAATAATATAAGGTTTAGAATGAATTTTATTTTACATATAATTAATGATTTTATTGCAAAATGCTTTTAAGTTATGAAAAAATTATTTAATGTAAAAAATGAAAAGAGAAGAATCAATTTTTCTTCAGTGCAAGGAAAAATTTAAAATGAACAATTAAATAGAAAAATAATGGACTATATATAGGGTAATTAGAAGAAGTTAAACGGTTATCTATTAAAATTTTAAAGCTATCGAAATTTGAAAATAAATTATAAAACAGAAAAAAAAACATTCTTACTTTTCCTTCTTCTTTCAACTTATTCACCATACATTCATCACCCTAAGATGAAAATAATAAGTAATTAATACCACATAAAAATTACTTTTCAGTGACAATATATCATCTATAACATAAATTGTTTCAGAAATATGTCTTTTAATTATGTCTTTTCCTAATTCGTCCTTTTTAGAAGGTGATTTAGAATTACTGCAATTAAAATTAACTACTTTTAATAGATTTATGAAGTTTATAATTCAGTATTTGATATCAGGCTTAATTTACGAATATTTTAAATATATAATAGACTTACTTGATGTTGAGGAATAAATTATTGTGCAAAAGAAATAAATAAATTTAGAATAATAATAAATATTTAGATTATATATTTTATGAATAATATTTAAATTATAGGATTTATTACATTATTAATTGACTTTTGTTTCAATTTTTATTAATCTATAGTAATGGAAGCCTGAAATAATAATAAAAAGAAAGGAATTCTAGTTTTACTTTTTCCAGATCTCCGGGGCTCTGTGAACAATGATATGCTTTTAATTCATCCTTACTGATTCCTTCCAGGCCAGGATAGCATTCCATCATACAATCTTTGTACTGAAAAGTAATAAAAAATTTAGACACGTATGCTTCAGTTTTGTTAAAAAGTTGTTACTGTAATAAATTCGAAAAAAAATTAATTATTTTTGGTAGATATCAATATGAAATTACCTAACTCTTCCTATGATGATGTGTTGATATTTTTTCATTAGTATATTTATAAAAGTATGAAAATGCAAAGGTATTCATGAATTTATTATTAGAAAACTGATAAAAGTAAATGAACAAGAACATAATAATATCTTAATTTTCAATATTTAACAAATAAAATTTAAATCCCGCCAAGAAATGCTTTCAATGATAAGATTTAAGTTGATCATAAAAAATTTTCAAAAAGAATGAGAGGAAAACAGTATCATAATATTCAATATTTTTTATTCAATTAAATTGATATTAAATGAAAAATACTAATAAAATTAGGTTTAAATTTAGCAGAAACATTTTTCATGAGGAAGTTAAAATTTCATTCAGTTATATTGCATATACTATATGATATTTCACTTTTTATTCTGCGCCAAAACGTATGAATGAGCTATGAAAAAAATATTTTTTCACGTAAATTGATAGTTGAAATGCTAATATTCGACAAAACTCTTATGCACTGGATCGCAATGTCTTATATTCAGTCTTTTAGAAAACTATATTTTTGAAGTTAAAAATAATTAATTAAGAGAGTTTGAATGTAAATGAACAAAAATAATATTTCCTTGCGATCTCACATTACTTCATGAGATCTTCACAATACTCACAATACTTCATCTACATATAATTAAATAACTGAAGTTCTATAATTTAAATAAAAAATCTGTTATCATTTAATTGAACAGCACATACGCCCTGTTGCAGCATCGAGCTAAAGTCATTGCACCAGAACCGAATGAGATTGCCTCTTGAAATTTTGATTCTTTTATTTATTCGCCAGTAGAAAGTGATAAAAGATAAGACGTCAGAGATGATGTCACCAGAAATTTAGCAAAAGATTTTAAAACAAAAAAAATGAATAAACACGATTAAAGAATTAATTATCTCGTTTCTGAGCTGTGGTGATATAATTATCTCGTTCCTGAGCTATGGTGAGCTCAGGTGATTCCTGAGCTATGGTATAACAATGCAAAATATACACTAAAATTTTATTTTTGAGTTTTTTTCAAAATTTCTTATAAATAACATAGTTTTTCCCATGTAAATAATTTATATACAATGTAAATAATTTGCAATAAATAAATAGTTGTTAAAAGGACTTTTTTTGTCTGATGATTGCAAAGATTGCATTTACTTGTGTATTTATTACTAGATTTTGTGCACAAGTTAATTTTATTTTGCAATGTTAAATGTATTGATTTATTTATTACTGTATTCTGCTTGTAAAATTCATGATATTATTTAAAGAATTCTGATGCATATTCTTGGTAATACAAATGGTAGACGAACTTAAAACGAAGGTAAATCATACGTAGACTAATCATTCTTTTACTGTGATCTAATCAAATGCAATTAGATCACAGAAAAACGCTACGATAGTAAATTAATATGACATAATACAAGTTAATTTATGATAAAGATTTCTTTGATCGTTGTGCATAACTGGTATTGATGAAACATTTTTCTGTTTTCATTCAGCTGTTTCTGTTTTCATCAAGAATTAGTGGAAGTACTAATTAGATATGCTTGAAGAAAATACTTTAAGAACTATACTCTTCCATTCATTCACAATAACTTGATGTTCTGTTCTTTTCGATTTTAAATTTTCAAATCGTTTCCCATAACTATGTTTGCACACAATTTCTGTTCCTATGTTACACGTTCTCTGTTAAAGAGATCCGTATTTATTTGCCCGTCTTAGATTCATTTCAAATTTATTATCCCGTCATAGTGAATGAATGTGCATGTTGGTGAATTATAGCATATGTCGACTATAATGACATGAAAATAGTCATTTCAATCGTGACGTTGGGAAATCATTTCATTATAAGGACATGTTTAAGTGAATTGCCCTTTTCTGATTCTCAGATAGTTAGTTAATGGCAATAGTAATAGGCCTGATCACATAAAATATCTTAAGGAAATGAATGCTTGCTTATATTACTTTATCTTCCTATTGAAGGTTTGTAATTTTTTTTTTCGAAATTTCTTTAATTTGAATCTTTGATTGTCTTTATGGAAACCGCTTCCTTTTACTTCCTCTTTGTTTTCCATTTTTCTTTTTTCTTAAACTAACTAAATAACTATTCAAATTCAAGTGTTCGACAATATTTTAAGGTATTTAATATTGTATAACCGCAGTTGTATTATTTTATATTCGGCCGAATTGTATTTGTATATCCAAAATTATTTACGTACCGGTGTAAAATCTTGCTGTCCCACGCATTCCATGACCGTTTCGGATACATCTTTATGTTTATCTCCTGAAAAATAATGTAACTTGCTTTACAAAAGACAAATTAAATGTTCGTTTCATTCATTTAAGTTTTAACTCATAAAACATATAAATAAGAGTTACATCTTCATATCACACAAAATCGTAAATAAAATTTCACTTTTCACAGATTGCTTATATAATAATATCAAAGACAGCTAAAGCTACAAATTTAAGTAATGCATAAGACCGAAATTTAGAAGAATAAAGAATTTATAATAAATTATTCAAATTTATTTAAATCTTTAAAAAGGGAGTTATTCTGTTTTAATTGAATATCTGAATTATATCAACTTCTTCAACATTTTGAATTAATATATTACAAAGAAAGAGCCGGCGTCCTGGCATAGGGGTAGCGCGTCTTCCCCGTGATCTGGGCGTCCCGGGTTCGAGTCCCGGTTTGGGCATGGTTGTTCTTCTGTTGTTCTATCTGTGAGATGTGTGAATGTGCCCTCCTGTAAAAAGGGGTTGTGCAAGCGAATGAGTGATGCGTGAGTAGCAAAGTCGTACTCTTGGCCCTAGTTGGCGCTGCTATAAAAAATAAGAGACGTCCCCCTCAGGCTTAAATCGCTGTCTTCGTAACAGCGGGCTTGTCAGTGGAAAGTGCCATAAGAAACAAACAAACAAACAAAAAAAGATCATAGAATATCATAACAGATTTAAAATCTTACTTAATATCATACAATTTCAGGAAGAAATAGATATTCGAGGTTTATTCAACATATGATTTTTCAGTACTAGTTATATATTTGATATATATAAATATTATACTTTAGATTATTCGAGTAATTTTTTTGGAATATGCTATAAACACATTATTTTCCTGTTATCAATTACTTTCATAAATTTCTTATTAGGAAACTGTTATTAAAATGATTTCATAAATTTTTAAAATATGCAATACATTTTAACAGAAAATAATCAGATTCAGAAGAAATTTAAAATGCATTGAATGATATCGATAATTCAAAGTTACAATCATGCTTTTATTTTTATAACATAAATTATTTTCTTTTCTACTGTTATTGAAGATTTTTGCAAAAAATATTCAATTGGTCTGAATCTTGGCAGAAATATAAAAGATAGATTTCTATTATTGTATTAAAAATATTTCTATACATTTGCCTCTATAAAGGAAAGATTACATTTTAAACAAAATTATATTTCAAATGATTAACATCACTTGAAAATGTCAAGTAACGTTGTATAATCCTATATTTGGTGTATTATTTGATAATTCAATAAAATGAATTGGCTTATTTTAGATTACAATTAGATTTTTTTTATATAGAAACTTTATCCAGAGTTTTTTTTAACACCTTTTGAAAAGTTTATATTTTTCTGATTTCTCAATAAGTGAACAGGCATAATCTAAATTTTTGAATTTCTGTAAAATAAAAATTGATTGAGAAATGATAATTCTGTAAATTTCTATAATTTAACTTTGTCTAACAAAATTAAAATTATGTACTTTTCTTTTATTCCCTCAATGGATTCAGTCTTTTAAAAATGCTTAAAATTTTAAACGCCTTTAAGACTGAATGTGAGGAAACAATAATTAAGAACTTACCGCATATATATTCCTGTACTTCTGCCATAGAGTATTCTTTCTCCTCTGCTAGTACTAAAGGAGCTACCAGCAGAACTGGTAAAGCAACAAATATTGTGAAAAGCATCTTGATGAGCAGTAGCTATAATCCTCTATCAAAGAAAATTATTCAAACTGGCTATATGTTGAACAGCTATGTGGGCTAATTTATACTCTGCATTATGACACTGAATATCATTCGTGGCATTTAGTTACGTAGTATTTCCTCAAAGATTTATTACTATTTTTGTATGCCTTAACAATGAGCAAAGTAGATAACACCCTGTTTCAGCACGCAATTAAATTTCTCATTGAAAAACTATCATTTGAAAATTTTTAACTATCATTATAATTTTTTTTTGAAAAAAAAATTTTAAATTCCATTGTAGATAGGTTAATCAATGATAGAAAATGAAGGAAGGTCAAATACAAAATCGTTTCCTACCATTGAATGAAATTCTGTTCCTTTAGTTATATGGAGCATGCGAGTTTTTGTTTGATTGCAGGTAACCAGTTTGACTTCCCGCATGCATAATTCATTTTTTTTTTTAAATTATCAAAAAGAGATTTTTATCCCTGCATTTTTTTTAATAAATGTTACGGAATATTTGTGTTATTATAATTTTTTTTCTAAATTTTCCTTTACTTTTCCTTTCGAATCTATATTGGAACAAAGTCTTCTTCATTCGATACAGTAAATTCTATACTTATCATGCATTTTTGGACCAAAAGCTAAAAACTACTTTTTAATATTTTCTGAAAAATATTGCTGTGTTTGAAAAATAGTCAGTGAAGGTTGCAAAATTTCATATTTTCCAGGTGTAAAGGATAGCTTAGTGCCTTCAAAGTATGCATTTCTTCCCCATTTTAGTTAAACCTTATATTTTAGTGTATGTTTCTCACAAGAAAGAAAGTATTCTTTTTGAGATTCTATGATACTTACATGTTTAAGCACACTTTTTATTTTGTTTCATAATATATATAAGTAAGTCGAATGTATAATTTGTACCTTTTTTCTTTAAACAGATTAGTTCAGAATTTAATGTACACTTCAAATTTATGGCTAAATCTACATATTAGGTCTACTCTTTTTAGATCATTTCTATTTTCATCGTAGGTTTCAAGTAATATAAGAAAAAGGACCGATAAATTTCATGTCAACGAATTGAGTTCATATGTTATAGAAAGCTGTGAATTTGATATAAAGCCGCTTATTAAATGTATGTTATATGTTAAATTATTATGTTAAATTTTATTATTAAATTAACAATTAATTGTAATTATTAAATTATTATGTTGAATTTAAATTTAAATTGTCTATATAATTTCGCTTTCAAATTATCGTAATCTTGGAAAACCCAATGCAATTCTAAAAATCATCATTATTTAAATTTCAGATTGTAAAGATCGTCAACATTTAAATGACAAATTTTTTATGGTTACAATAGAGTCTCTTTTTGTATTTCTTATAAAAGATTGTAAAAATAGAGAGCAGAGTTTGTACGAGATGTATAGTTAAAGTAAACAGATTATAAATAATATGAACTTGAAGGCTCAGATTTTTAAAAATATTCATTCATTAATTTTGCCTAGATATATTTAGATAAACTCAATGCAAAATTAAAGAAGAAGGATTATTTTTCATTACTTTTATAGGCGAGATCAGGGTTAGTTGTTGGAATATTAAAAAAAAAAAAATGGAACTATTGCGAATGTACTTTTAAGAAACATTTGAAGATCTAAATTACTGATTACATATTTTTTAAAGCGATTAGGTAATGATAATTTAACACTAAACTATATTTGTTATATAATTTGTTACTATAGTAACATCATGTATATATAATAAATATATAGTAAATATAGTAACAACATGCCACATCATGAGGAATGTTGTTACACTACATGGGAATTTTGGTGACATATAATATGCTAGCAATACGAGCAAACATAATATCTTTATGTTTTTATAATTTTGTAGGTTTTTATGAAACAGAAATAAGTGTATGAACTTTATTCATAATTTACTTAATTTCCAAATTATTATCATGGCCATTGCAATTAATATGTGATTTGCAGTTTTTACAGATATGTGATTCCTCAAATTACCTTCATGGTCGTGAGTCCATTTCGAACGATTGCAACATTGAAGTCAGTCCAAATTTAAATATTGTTTCAGAAAATTCCATGTGGTATCAGTTGCTTTTCTCTTCGTCAAAAGATGCATCTTAATGAACCCTTTTCCACTGTTTATTTGTCTGGGATGATGCTGTGTTTTTTTTTTTCAGTGTACTTGTTAGTTTTTTTTCTTTACAGTTTGTCGTTTTGTAATTTTGGTTTCTAAAAATGATTTTTTTTTCATTAGCGATACCGTTACCATGAAACTCGTTATCGATTTCCATTGATCATTTTCTTTTCATCAGTTTCCAGAAAATGCCTTCACTGCCACAAGCATTTTCTGAAGCACACTGTTCCTCAAGTGAATCTACTGGCCATGAGTCAATAACAAGAAATCATTACCCACAGAAATATTCTAATAAAATGGCTGAATTTCAATTTCGAAAAAATTTCCTTAACCTTCTACAACATTATAGCATTTGGTAGATCCTATTTCAATGTATAAGTGCCATACTTGGTCAGGGAGTAATACTTTCTAAAAATTTTAGAAATATTAATTACATGAATTCACATATAATTGTCTTTCTTTTACAGTTTCTCAGATAAATTTTAAAACGAAAACTATGAAATTTAAATTTACTCTGCGCAAGTTAATACATTGAAAGGACTAATAACACAAAGGATTTGGAACAAGTTTGCTCCTCGGGCCGCCATTTTACATCTTCATGCTTGTGTTTAGTGTAATAAAATTATACAGAGCCTTTGCATGTAATATCATTTACCTGAAATCCAGGTTTTATCGTGATATTGACCTTACACAGATATCTTCAATTGTTACAACGTAAATAAAAATTTAAACAAAAAATTGCAAATAACAGCATATTTAATGTTTTCACAGGAAATTTCTTTTCGTTACTAACTGCAGACAATTCAAAAATTCTTGAGGATGTTACACAAATTAGAGATACCTTTCAGCGATAGACAAAGGAATCTCAATTGATAGGTTAAAATTTGAATACAATAGTTTTCCACCGTTTAATAACTAACCTGACAGGTTCAAAACCGAACACATCTCAGAGAAGCTTGAATAAGATGTTCTTTATTCATTCATACATTTAAATACGAAACATGTTTGGAATTTTATCATGAATGTGTATAATGTGGATATCAACTTCTTTAAAATATCATGTGATTACAAATATTAATGATGGCAAGTTGTAATATGAAATTCCTTGCGAGAATTTGTTCCCTTTTTACCAAAATCCCATACAAAAAATGAGTCTATATCCATTTATTTTTTTTTTACATTTGAAGGACATTAAGGCCATAATTTAAAACAATATCTTTTGTTTATTTAAAATTCTACAAATTTCAACTCATTCAAATGTATTTCAAAACTTTAATGTAATTTATATGTAATTTTCTAAGAACATAATACATATTTTCCATTCAAAAGATACGAGCTAAAATCCAAATAATTTTTTTAGCAAAAATGAATCCTCGGCTCTAACAGCTTCTATTTGTTTAATATATTTTTTTTTCTGTATGGAATTTTTCTCCTTCAACGTATACATACATATTCTTATGATAATGTGTATGTATATGTCTGTGTGTTAATGCTCTACAAGTTAGACCGTTTGACACAGAATTAAAAACATGGTATGCTTTGCTGCGTAAGAATGTGTGCATCAGAGTGATGTTTCAAAATTTTAATTTAAAATTAATCAAAAATTACAGGAAATTTTGTCACTTGTTGGTAATAAGCTTTCAAAACTACTATACATTGCAAACAAAATATATACGAAATATATACAAACATAGTTATAGTTATTATTCTGTATATATTACAAAACAAAGATAATCTTTCCAACTTCTTAAAATTTAAAAAAAAAATCATTTTATGATTCTTATTATTTTACATAATATATATATATATATATATATATATATATATTATTTTTTTTCTTTTTAAAAAAATATTTTAAGCAAATTTCTAACAATATATTTAATCTATATCTATATCTATACTTATAATAAAGCTCAATGTGTGTGTGTGTGTTGGCGCTCTACAGGCCAGGTCATTTGACATACAGCTATCAAATTTGGTACATGTATACCTTAGAGGTCGGGAATGTGCACCTGGGGTCCCTTTTTTTGAAATTTTAATTAGAATTTTAATTATTAATTAAAAACTAACTTTCCCGCCAAAAGAATCTTCCATTTTCCCCACCGCCAACTTTTCCGCCAAAAAAATCTTCCATTATCCCCAGCGCCAAACGAGAAAGGCTTCCGTTGTTTTTTTCTCCCAACAGTAATGAGGCTAGGGTTAAAATTTTTCGGCGGATTATTTCAATCGGTTCTGCTTATTTTCTTTATGTTTGATGCATTTAAAATTAAACATTGTTAATGAATCAATCTTTCAGATTCATTCTGAAGTACTTTTGAATTAAAATAAAACAGAATAAAGGAAATTAAAAATTTCTAATCCGCATAGCGTTACCCCAACTGGCGTAGAAAAAATCACGTATTTGCGTTACGTAACCGGCGAAGAAAATTCACGCATGCGCATTCTGTTCTGATTGTTGCCATGACAACATGTATATGCTTATAGTTTTAAGTACAACGTTTTTTAAGTAGTTTTTTTAAAACCTGTTTTCAACCGTTTATTTTAAACGATTCGTTTTATTTTCTTAGTGTTTGATGCATTTAAATTTAAACATTGTTAATGAATCGATCTGCTCATAATGAATCTAAGAAAATTTTGTTGACCAACTCTTGAGATATTACATAAATTTAAAAAAATATTCTTTAGTGCCCATAAAGTTTAAACGCTGAGTGACTCTATTTTCAGTAATCAGATTATAAAAAAATGCTTTGTTTCAGTAAAAAATATTATTATATTAATTGAAGATAAATTCTTTCCACTTTAATTTAAAGCATAAATTCTACGGGTGCTAACAGAAAATGAGAGAGATACATATTACGTTATGACTGAAGGCCTTTATAATATTATGAATGAATTATATGATAATCAAAATTTGAAGTTTTAAAATATTTTGATGAAGAAGCTATTAAAGTAGAAATTGCATAAAATATTTAATTATTAAAATTTTAACGAACATTAAGATTGGCGAACCGGCTGGTCGCCAAAGGCGGCTAGTATAGAATAAAAGCCTAACTTGCATCAACACGTTACCCTTTATTATCACGGTGATAAAAGCTCAAGTGAAAAGATTAAATAATTATCTTCATAAACTAAATGTAGAAAACAATAATTTTCAGCATATGTCTGCATGAAATAAAATAATTATGAAACACTTTTTCTGTGACCTATTAAAATATCTATGTTATTAATTCAATAGTTTCCAGTGATTTAAAATAAATATGGTTTTTATAATAAAACCCTCCACTCTAGCTTTGACCCAATTGTTCATTTACAAATTGTTAGTAATAAGCATGCATACATCTTTGAGGAAAAAGACCCACATAAAGTAAAGAATTATATTTTATATGGCGTGAAATAATATATGTTCTGATGAATTACGAATTTAAATTGTATGAATTAATTCATCAGAAATCAAATTGAATAAAACATTTTTGAGACATAACATTTTAAATAAAAATTGATTTAAATTTGAAAATATGAATATCATTATTTTATAAAAACCCTCAAATTTAGATCAATCCATTGTCGGTTTCGAGAAGAATGTATCTGTCCGTTATAGCCCACAGTTTCTCCAAATAAGCCTAAAGTAATGTCGCTGTTTGTTGCCTTGAAATAACGATGATCAATGTTTCATGGCAGTTTAATCGCCGAAGACTGAAAGCATTTTGAGTTAAAATTTAAAATCTAAAGAATATTTACAGAATGCGATTCCTGAGATCGAAACAGTATATAAAATTAAGACTTCATAATTTTTTTAGAAGTACGTTCATTATCTGAAAGAAAAGAAAATGTTATTTATGAAATACTTTTGAAATTAAAACTAAATGTAATGATAAATGAGAGAAAAGTCTATAAAATAATCCTTTGAGATAATGTATAAATAATGAAAAATTATTCTTTAAAACATATAAGTCTTCAATAGTGAACGATTATTTTTTCTGCAACATCTTTTTGAAACAACATGCTTGGTTTTAGAAAGAAAGTTCTTGAATTAATTGAAGTTTAATCATTTCCGTTTTCAATCAAAGTTCAACTTTTAGAGCAGATTATAAAAATATTTGGGGAATGCATATTAAAATAAACAGACAGATATAAATATTCTATAATAATATAAGTTAATATTACTGTCAAGATGTGAAACTTAAAAACATTTTGCTGGAAAAACCTTTAAGACCAAATTCATAAAATACTTAATTAGAGATTTTAGCGACCATTCATTCGAGAGAACTATCTGCTCATCAAATGCGACTGTTTGAAATATATGCAAAAGTAAACAGGAAAGATTATTTTCAACTTACAGATAATAAGGTAATTCCAGTAACTGACTAAAAGAAAATAATCAAAGTAGATTCCAATAGTGTTCTTCATTTTAGCAGATTCAGTTTTAAAAAAGAGTTTTGCAAATCGAAATCTCAAACGACCAACATGAAGAGAAAGCTACCATACACTGACAGATAAATAGCATTAATACAAAAAAATAAAGGGAGGAAAGGGGCTAATTAGGTTATTTGAGAGTAGAGGCATTTGATACAAGTTAGAAGTTTTTGAATCAATCTCAAAATTCAGGCTGCTTTCTGACTCATGACCATAGATCAGAAATTCACGAGTTATACATATCTAAACACTGCATTATAATTATAATGATAGCTTGGCACAATAAATTACAGTATCAAACGCACTACGAATAAATTTCATAGATTTATTATTATTCTATGTAATCAAAAAAATAGGAAAAAAAACATAAATTTATAGTTGCTTTATTGCTAACTAGCCGCCTTTGGCGACCAGCCAGGTTCGCCAATCTTAATGTTCGTTTAAATTTTAATAATTAAATAGGTTGAACCGGAGTTTAACCCCCTTCTTCGCCAAATTGCGATAACGCTCCAAAGCTGGCAATCTTTATTATGCACTATAATTGAACATCTGCTCCTTTGCTTTTGAACATTTCGCAAGGTCGTTGTTGGCGATTTTTAAAAATTGCTCCAAGCAGGAGGTTAAACTCCGGTCGTACCATTAAATATTTTACGCAATTCCAACTTTAATAGATTCTTCGGCAAAATATTTTGAAACTTCAAATTTTGATAGTCATATAATTCACTCATAATATTATAAGGGCCTTCAGTCATAGCCTGATATGTATCTCTCTAATTTTCTGTTACCCCTCGTAGAAATTATGCTTTAAATTAAAGTGTAAATGATTAATCTGCAATTAATATAATAATATTTTTTACTGAAACAAAGCATTTTTTTAATACTATGATTACTGATAATAGAGTCACTGAGCGTTTAGACTTTATGGGCACTAAAGAATATCTTTCTTAATTTATGTAATATCTCAAGAATTTGTCAACAAAAATTTCTCAGATTCATCATGAACAGATCGATTCATTAACAATGTTTAATTTTAAATGCATCAAACACTAAAAAAATAAAATGAATCGTTTAAAATAATCGGTCGAAAACAGGTTTAAAAAAATACTTAAAAAACGATGTACTTAAAACTATAAGCATATACAAAAAAGTATATAACTAACATAAATACAATTTAATTACAAAAGCATCCAATTAACCTAAAAATAATTTAAATCATTGAAAATAGGTTAAAAAAAAACTACTTAAAAAACGATGCACTTAAAACTATAAGCATATACAAAAAATATATAACTAACATAAATACAATTTACTTAAAAAAGCATGCAACTAACCTAAAAATAATTTAAATCATCCGTTGGTTGCCATGTCAACAGTCAGAAAACAATGCGCATGCGTGAATTTTCTTCGCCAGTTACGTTAACGCAAGTGCGTGAATTTTTCTACGCCAGTTGGGGTAACGCTATGCAGATTATACATTTTTAATTTCCTTTATTCTGTGTTATTTTAATTCAAAAGTACTTCAGAATGAATCTAAAACATGGATTAATTAACAATGTTTAATTTTAAATGCATAAAACATTAAGAAAATAAACAGAATCGTTTGAAATAATCCGCCGAGAAATGTTAACCCTAGCCTCAATTCTGTTGGGAGAAAAAAATAACTGAAAGTTGGCGGTGGGGAAAATGGAAGATTTTTTTGGCGGAAAAGTTGGCGGTGGGGAAAATGGAAGATTTTTTTGGCGGGAAAGTTAGTTTTTAACTAATAATTAAAAATCTAATTAAAAGTTCAAAAAAAGGGACCCCAGGTGCACATTCCCGACCTCTAAGGTATACATGTACCAAATTTGATAGCTGTATGTCAAATGACCTGACCTGTAGAACGCCAACACACACACACACACACATTGAGCTTTATTATAAGTATAGATAATGTTAATATTTAATTTGTATAAAGCTATTAATACTGTAATCATTATTTAATATTTTTTTTCAAATATACTATAAATGTTCAATAATTAGAGAAACTTTTGTAAAAATATTTGCAATAGTTCCTATAAATTTTTAAAAAATATTTTAACAACTATCCCTAATTTCGTCTAATTAAAAATACATATTTCCATTTTATTTGAATATCAACGTATATATAATGTGTTTCTTTTTATTTATTTGTTTTTTCATTATAAAAAAATTAGTCAAATTATCTTTAGATAAAATAACTTCTTCTATGGACTTTGCGTTTACTTTGAAGCAATTTTCACTTTTGTTAGGATTTTAAAGAATGTTCGCGTTTTAGACCCCCCCCCCCCGAGTTTGGAAAACTTAATTTTATAACTATCTGCCTGTGAAAAATATTACTCAAATTTATTTCGAGCTAGATGGATGAAATTTGTCATATGGTCTTCATATCGTATTTCTATCACATTTTCAGTGAAATCCATTCATAGGAAGTATATCTGCTCGTCTTTCTGAATATAAATTAACACGATAACAAATAAACGAAGAGAGTGCAATTTGATACTCAGATTTAGCATTTAAAGTGCAAACATATATTAAATTTGTAACCAATTCCGTCAAGGAGATTTGCTCTATTTTTATGGTCGGTCTCTATTTTTACAAGCATGTAAACGCGATAATTCAAAAACAAAAATACTTAAATATACCAAATTTAGTGTGTGATTTTTATGTCTACAATTGTAGTAGTGTGTCAAATTTTGTTTTCAATCGATTGGGAAAAATGCGTTTAAAATGCACATTTTATTTTCAGGTACTATTTAGGTATTTTATTTCAGGTACTATTAACTAAAGTAAACATGTCAAGGTTTAAGAGCTAAAAACTTGCCAAGAATCATACGATAAACTCAATAAAACTGCTATATTCACAGTGAAGATTCTTTCAGAATTATTGTTCACTCTTACCATGCATGGCATTTAAGGCTCACTGAAGTTCCAAAATTTTAGGCTTCCTTTCTTAGAGAGTAAATAAAAAATGATTTGAGAAGAACATTATATATTTTAAAAACTCAGTTACCATACATTGATTAATTTGTCTATATTTTGGTTCCATACAAGTCCATTTGTTAGTGAAATTGGGAGCAGATGATTTCGAGATTACGAATTATAAATGAAAACTAAAAAGTAGGAAATAATTAAAATAAAAAGTAATTCTTCATGTTAATACGTTTGTAAAAATATGTTTTAAAACAAATTGTTACAGTCAATTTAACCTTCATGTATAAGAAATAATCAAAATTAAAGTTTCAGCTAATGAGTATAAGCTAAAAAAATCCAAAAATTGATTATCTATGCTTGTTCACTCAAACATACGCACTGAAGATTTAGAGCAATTGCATAATCAAATATCACAAGAAGTAAGATCTGGAATCCTGAATGGTCAGTCATACGGGAAAAAGAAATCATCAAATTATAATCGCAGCAGTTACTGAATTGGATCTATGAAGTGCAAGAATGCTCAAACTTGTATTGAGGTAAGAAATTTATTCTCATGTAAGAATGAAATGATGTCCGCTTACAAAGTGTTACACGGTTCTTTGAAAAATTGTCTTAAACGCAACTAGATGGGTTTTCTGAAGCAAAAATTAATTTTTAGCACTTTGAAATGATTATGGTTTTCCATTAGATTGGAAAAAAATTGACTAATTATAATCTCAACTATCAATTTGACAAAATATAGTCTCAACTAATAATAAAGGAGAAAGTGTGTATAGGAATGTGTAGTGGTGCTCCACGGGATAGAATGATTGAATAAGAGCTTTCAAATTTGGCACCTTTTGAACGTTAGGAATATATAACTCCTAACGATATTTTCAATATTTTGATAAAAATTTTAATTTAGTAAAAATGAATATTCTAATCAAATAAAATGTCTGTCATAATTTAGTAAAAAATAAGCGAGATCTTGGTATTATTCGTCCGAAAATATTAATGCAAGAAATAGGTTTTTACACCATTTCAAAATTTAAAATATATATTTTTAACGATACTAATGAAACTGTGAAGGAAATTTTTCCTGAATTTTTGAATAACTTTCCAACTATAGATTTCATAGTTGAAATGAAATTAAAACGCTTTCATTGTTAAGTAAAATATTTCATCAGGTAATTTTTCCCCATTGTTGAAAATTAAGAGAGAAAGGTTCCTCGAACTATTTGCACAATTGGAAAATCAGAAAGCAAAATTACATTATCACAAAAGACAAAGTATAATTCGAGATCAATTATTCTGACCTTTAATTTTAATGGCATTATTATGCCATTGAACGAGCATCCTTAAGGATGTCAAAATATACCTAGTATGCAAAGTAAATAAAATAATACGATTTTAATGTTATCATAATCTAAAATTTAAAGATATTTTATTACGAGAAAAATTAACATAAAATTATTTATTATGACTTTAATCGAGTTTAAACCCAATCAATAATCCCGGTGAAAGAACTGATCGACAAAAGAGGTTAGTAATGAATATTTAGACAAATCGGAAGACTTCCTTGTTTTCACCCATTTCTAAGTTATGTTCTTTAACGATTCAGTTTATACTTTTCCATAAGAATTTTTACTTTTTCTGAAAATTTTTAGATTATCAATACATTTCTTCTTTGCTTAATCAGATTCATGTTTAACTAAGTGTAAAAACAAATCTGAGGCAATTTGCGCTAAAGAGTAAATTATGTGATAAATATGACATTCAAATCTTCATTTAAGAGAAATCGATAATTTTATGCTAAATAATCCAACAAATAAATCTGTTTAATTCTGTCGGCCTGATAATTTTCGTTATTTTGTTTAAAATATTTAATAATTTTTAATAACCAAAAATATTTACTTCTCTCTCTTTGTTTACTAGGAAATAAGCTATTTTATGGCAGTATTCTTCTGAATGACTTTTTAATAGCATGCATATTTTTGAAGCATACTGTGTTTGAGAGGGATTATGATGTAAAATTTCTACGCTTAAGAATTTTTTTGAAATTTTTGACTGCATTCCAAAAATATGTAAATATATGCTCATTTTTATTTTGATCAATTATTTGAGATTCACACTTAATTGTCAAATTCAATTATATAAATATTTAAACATTTCTTGGTATTTGAACAAATAAAGACAAACACCCTTTACTTAACTGTAAAATTAGAGACAAATATCAAATCAAATTGTTTCTTAATAAATAATTTAAAATTGTTTAATATCAACTTATTTATGATATGCATAGTAACACTATTTTGATTTAATGAAAAATGCGTGCTTCAAATTGAAAAGCATAAAATACGAAATAATTATCAAGTATTTTCAAAATGAAGAATATGCGTTTGTGGCCATAAGAATGAAGATTTGCTTACGAAAATGAAAAAAATTGATTAAATTAAATAAAACCTTTTTTCTCAACATTTAGATGGTTTCTAAATTTAGATTTAGCATTTACTATTTTTCTTGCTTTTTTTTAACTTTTTTTCTGACATTATTCGAAAGTTTTACTTCCAGTTGTTAAAGTCTACATTGCTAATTTGAATATACTGGCAACGGAGTGGAAGTCTACGTGATCTTAGAATAATGTAGCGTATTCTGAGAAAAGAGCAAAATATGTGGCTGAGCAATGACTACAGCTGATTCTTTGCTTAAAGTTTAAATAATTATTAAACTTATGCAGAATTTAATTGCAAAGATTATTTTTAATTATTGTTTAGAGCCAAGTAAGCATATTCACATAAACAATTTTATTTTAATAAATAATATAATACTTGAACGCATGTATTACCTCACTTTAAAACACATCTATTACTTGAACTTAAAACACATGTATAACTTGAATTTGAACATATATATTACTTGAGCTTAAAACATATATATTACTTCTTACAGAATGAAAAGACACTTTAAGAAATCTTTTTTAATTACTGAAGAGTTTCTGAGAAATAAATTCGAAGCATCTATATAATATAATCAGGAAAGTTAAATCCAATTCTCCTGAATTCTTTTAATTTTTCAAAAGTGCTTTGACAACTTCCTTATTTTCATGTAAATAATAACCCCATAAAAGTTTAGTGATATTTATTATTAATCAAATAAAACATTATTTTTTATAAATGTAATGTTTTAATATGATATTTTACTATATTGTTGAACACTATATGAACACTTTTAATGTATTGTTTCAACACTATATTTAACAGAAAATTTATCGGAAAATTAAGATCTTTGTGGATTATGTAGAATTTTTATATTGAAATTGCTGAATTTAAGAGAATCAAATACAGTTGAAATTCTCATGAGCATTCTGTACCTTCGTAGTCATTAATATTTTATTCACCATTTCATTGAATTTGCAATTTTCTTTACAATAAATTCATTCACTGATGAATTTAGAATTTTAGGCTTTAAAATTTTCTTGTTTAATAAGAAATGTTGAATAAATATGCTATTTAATTCCACAAAGATAAATGAATTGATTCAGAAAAACCCTCATTTCTATATCAGAAAATTTATCACCTTCTGTCTATTATTGAATAGATATTTTTTTTAAATACGTCATTTGAAATAATTGTGTCAAACAATTTTTATAATTTGAAGTGCCACCTTTGTGTTAAATTGTTTTATCATTTTTATCAAGAAACATCATACATCACAGCTTGACATTTGCAAAATTTAAAAAAAAAAAAAAAAAAAAAAGCCCCTAATTATTTTGTTGTTCTTTTCCTATACTGTTACGAATCTGTAATATTCCTTTCCAGATCTCTTAGCTCCATCTTAAGAAAGACAGTTTCACATACATATCTAATGGCTGCTGAAGGGAAGTCGGATCAATCACCCTCGAGATTGAAGACAAACATGATGACCTTTGGCAACAAATTCGACTACTTTTGCATGAAACTGGATCTTTAAGAATTTTGGTGATTGGACCAAAAGGAAGCAAATTATGATGAATGATAAATATGTTGAATCATATGGATAATCAGTAACGAATCTGTTGGATCAGCCTAGCGAAGCCCAACGGTTGAGTGGAGTTCAAGCAATTGTTGAACTGTGGACTCATCCGGACGCTGAATCTTGGAGACAATATTGTAGCAGCACCGAGTCATACAGTAGTAAGTCTGTAGTTGAGTACAGCTAAAACCAGAAGATAGGGAAGAAAAGAAGCCGCTTGGTGAGACTATAGTGAATAGCTACGTGAATTCTCTCTTCCTCCGATGTTCTGATTGGCCGCTTTGTATCATGTTGTGCTTGTTTACTGCCAATTACTGCTGTTCTTTCGCTGCTGTTACTTGAAGTGCTACTTATTGCTTGTGTACGTCACGGCTGTGTATTTACTACTTATTGTGGCCTATTGATTGAATAACCATAACACATAACAGCAAACACGTTCATTTCACGGAAATTTTTGCGCCGAGATTTTCTGTAACAATACATTATTCTGCTAAATATTTTGCATTTACGTTCTGCATGTATTTGCTATACACTAACTAAACAAATCAGCATTTTTCAATATATATTATAATTAATTGTATATCCAAGATATTGAATGTACAATATTTATAATATATATATTATATATATTCAATATATATTATGATGATAAATTGGCATATATTACTGATATATTTATATATCAGTTTGCTAGTTGCTTTGACTATTACAACAGTCATAACTTCTGAATTTAATAATTAATTTAATTTCTGAATTTAATAAGATATTGAATATTGTTTTCAACTATTTGACACAATGAATCTTGTCATCTTTTTTATGCATTTAATACTCTCTATTATCTTACTTTGGATTAGTAAATATTCACAAAAATATAAATACATAAGGAAAACAATATTAACAGTAAATTATTATAAGAAAGAATAAATATGCTACTGATTTTGTTAATATGATGTTGATTTGTTTGTTTGAAAATAATAAATACTTAAGAAGCTTTTAAAGTTTTTTTTTTATTATTATTATTAAATTACGATCAACAAGCTTAAAATTACAAAATAATCTACAAAAATAGTTTTTCTTTATAGTCTGGGATCAGTTTACAAGAAAAAAAATCATATCTCCTCTCTCTTCATTTTACTTGTCTTCAGTCATTTTATCTGTGACACAAGTCTGAAAAATACAATAAAAACATTATCTTGATATTAACTTGGTTGTTACTATAAAATTTCATTTCCTTTAATAGTCTTTCTCCAAAACAAACCGAATTATCTGTCAAAACTTTAAAAAGAAACATGATATACCATATTTACTTGTATTTACATTTAATATTTAAAATAATTTTTACTAAAAACTAATCTGTAGACTTAATTTGTAATTATAATTTATAAAATATAATCAACAAAAAATGCAAACACCTGTTTTTATTAAGAAGTGTATGATGAGAATAATCTGATAAGCATGAAAATTATTGGTAGTTCTCTAAATAATTCAAAAAATGTATAGAGCTAGTTAAACGCTCTTACGACAAGTATAAATTTTTTTATGAGATTTTTCAATAATTTCGCTTTTGACAATTAAAATGTTTATTATTTAAAGTAATAATTTAAATGTTTATTTTTAAAGTAATAATTTGATCTTTATATTAGAATGTATGAAATCTAAAAATATTTATATAAAATAGAGATATTGGTGAAGAAAAAAAAAGTGCCTTTCGCTTTTGAAATCATTCAGCGATAACATCTGTGATCCCATTCACCGACTCGTAGGGCTAATTAGTTTTGTACACTTTCACTGGCTTTGCTTAAATCTAATATGGGTTTAATATTAATGTGGAAATGAACTATTTATAAGGATTATATAGACAGAAATACTGTTGCAACAAAATCTATATTGTAACGAAAATGCTCTAAATGAATGTTTTCAGTGTTTCAGTTATTGTAAAATAATTTTTGTTGGAGAAGGGGAAAGGCTGTTTATTTAAGCTTCTCCCTGGTCGTCTAATCATGGTGCAATATCATAAAATTCTATATATATTTTAAAATTATTTTTTATAACCAGTTATTACAACTTGATTTTAATATAAAAAATCTGTGTGGTGCTATTCATTCCTTTTTGTAAAGACCATGCTCTTTTAAAGCAGGTTTTTGTAAAGAAAATTAAATGTTTCAAAGAAGGCATTATGTTTCCTCATGAAAATTAGGTGTTTCAATTGATAAATTCAATAATTGGAAATGTCAGCCTTTTTTACACGCCTCTCTTTGGGAAAATTTTGTTCTGAAGATTGGATCTAAAGAAGTAAATGTCTATTTATAATTTTGAACTAATACCATGTAAATTTAAAAAAAAAGAAATGAATTTAAATTTCGAAGAATTTTCTGTGCAAGGAAAATTATATGAGCGGAAAACCGTTAGAGAAAAAAATCTTTTATAATAATGTAATAAGAATAGAGCAAAAAAAAAAAATGACTTTTTCACTTAAATAGAAAATACAACTGTTTTAATTATAAAAAAAGCTTTAATTGCATCCTACTGTTACACAGTTAGCTGTAAAAAACTTTTTCTAGCCCTAAACATATTATGGATCCCTGAGTAATAATCTAAGAGTAGAATAATTGTAATAAAAGTACTATGAAAATATAATTACCTCTATTTGTTGCATCATTTCTTCCATTTCTTCAGTCTGAAAAAAAAGAAAGGGTGTTTGAAATTATTTTACATTATTATTATTAAATTATTATTTTTGAGTTACATAGCAAATTGACGCATTTTCGTTTACATTACTTTACCTCTTATTAATTTTTATTTAAAAAAATATATAATAACTTTCTCTTATACGAAGTATAGAGAAAGTATTGTAATCGTCAAAAATTCGAGCGCGGAATTTTAACAACTCTCTACGTTTTAGACCTCCCGAAGTTCGGAAAACACATTTTCATCATTATGTCTATTTGCCTATCCGTCTGTGGATCTGCCTGTGACAAAGATAACTTAGAAACGCTTTAACTATAAGGATGAAATTTGAAATGAGGCCTTTACATCAAATTTATAGATTTCTTTCTAGAAGAAATTTCTTTGAAGAATTTTGAAGAAGACGACTGTCTTTTCGGCTTTTCGATTAAATGTTAACTAAAAAACGAAGAAAGATAGATAGATAAAAAACAGCACACATATTTAAAATTTATAACCTAACAAAATTTGGATCAAATTCAGCAATACGTTGACTGTCTCTCAGTCTTTACGTTAAAAATATATAAACCTGATTATTCAAAAAGTCAATATATCATTAAATATATCAAATTTGGTGTGTGATTTTGTGACTATAAGTATAGATATGTGCCAGATTTTTTTCCCCAATCCGTTCGGAAAAACCCATCTAAAACACAAATTCGATTTTCGAATACTATTAATCCCATACCAGCTAAATTCAAACGTACATTCAATATAATAACTATATTTGGCACTGTTGAATATAAAATAACATATCTTAAATTGATTTCTAAACTAAACCACATCGTAATTTATCTTCGCAAAGAAATACATTGAAAAATGTCTTAATTTCATTTCATATTTTATTAAAATCATATATGAGCATTTTATTTTTAAGGATGATAATTCTAAACACTAACTTCTGTGATTGTATCGAAATGAAGCTAAAAGTATCGATTAAATAAAATAGGAAAAAAATCGATCATACAGGCTGATATTTCACAAAATTTTTATCGAAACCGTATTAATAACTTTGTGGCTAGAGTTTTTATTTTTCGATGCAAAGTTTTTATAATTCCGAGTAGAAGAATAAGATGCAAATACGATTTATTTTTGAAGAAATAATAATTTAGAATAGATTTTACTTTAGGTGGAATACTATTTAGAATTCAAAAATAGCAATATAGTATTTTATTACATATATAATTTGATTTTTGATACTTAATTTCTACGAAAAAAGTTCATGTAATCAAATTTTGAATCAACTATAAAATGAAAACAAAGGTATTAAATTAATAATAGAGACTGAATGAAGCATATCGGCTAAGAGATACAACTTCAGACAAAGTTAGATACATAGTAATTATATAGATTCATAGATACATAGCATTTCTTCAAATTTTTTGTGATCAGAAAGGTCGAAATTCATTCAAACTTTTGAAAAGAATCCTTTCTTTTTTACGAATGCTTATTATACGAAAATTTAATTTAGTTATATTAACGACCCGTTTTAAAGCAACACTAAGATTATTTTGGGATACACCTCGTAATTTTCCAGTGCTTTTTTTTTTTCCTTACCACCAGGCCACCGTGGACCTTAGCGTGCAAAAAAGAAAAATGTTAAAAGAAAATACTTACTTTGCCTTCCTCTTCTACTTTTTCCCGAGAGCAGTCTTCACTCTACAATTAAAGAAATAAAATATAAAGAAGTTTTTGAGTAACGAAGGACTAAAAATATGAATCATTTATCAGTAAAGATAACGGAACAATTTTATAAATGATTAATCTCATTTGCTACACAAGACATCCTATTTAATATTTAGTATGATAAATATTAAATATGAAGAAATTGCAAAGATATTTTATAACAGTCAATAATTAGTAATCTGCATTTAAGAAAAATATTTAGTAATCATTTCAAAATTACTAAAAACAGTAAGACTATTATAATCAACTGTGATCTATTCGTTTATTTCTAAGAAAAGAAAATTATTTTTTGTTGAAGGTTGAAGTTGTATTTTTTGTAACTTGAAAATGATGATAGAAAAAACAGGTGCAATAGTGGATTACTTGATTTTCACAGTACTAACATAAAATCTATTTTTAATGATTTATTATGTTATGACACTTGTTTTAATGTTAGGCTTTCGTATGCATTATATATTATTTAAATTGTAAAACATAAAATAAATATAGAGTATATTCATTAAAATTTTTTAAAAACTCATTCAACAATCTTTTTCGTCAGCTTTGAAGAAATATAACCTATTAAAAAAAATTTATAAAATTGTAGCTGAAATTTTCTGTTTTTCAACAAATAATACACAATTCGTAATCTAAGGGACAGTGTATAATACCGAACAATACATTTGTATTACGATTTGTGTTTGGAAATATTTCTTACAAAGGCTTATGTGCGATACTAATTAATAATAATTTATTTGAGATAACATTGTAGCCATTTTGGCCTCAATTTTCTGAATATCCTTTAAGAAAAAAGTAAATTTCTTTATAAAAGAAACGAAAATGTCTTCCTACATTTTGAAACTGAGACTCTTCTAGTTTAGTTATATCAACGTTCCATTTTACAAATGCTCTAAGGCTATTTTGAACCGGGGTCAGATGACAAGGATAAAACGTGAGCTGGCAACCCTCTCTCTGAGCTTCCACATCACAACAGGAGGATTAAAAGAGCACCAGACTCCGCTTGTTCGATGGAATCCCGTCTCGAACGAAAACCCTCCGGTTCCGAAAACGAGATCTTACCACCAAGCCACCGCGGCCCTGAAGTTCCTCTAACAGAAGTTTTTTACATTTAAATTTATTAAATTGAAATTTTCTCCATTGAAAAGAATCAAGAGATAATCTCTATTTTAGGAATATCTACAGTAATATACGATGATTCATAAATTAGTATATGGACTTTAAATAAAACGAAAACAAATATTTTCAATTTTAAGTTCTGTAAAAAAAAAAAAAAAAAATGATGCTTCTGCTACAGTTTTTTAAGCCTTCGTTTGTAAATAGGAATTTAAAAAATATTTATTTTTGTTTCAGATTAAAAATCAGGGAAGATGTTAGGAAATGAAAGGAATGAGCAAAAATTTATGCATACAGTTTGCAATTCTTCAGGAGTGTGCGAACAAAAATATTTTATCAATTCATCAGCACTTGTTTCTTTCATATCAGGATAGCATTCATTCGCAGCACCCAGGGCCTGTTCGAAAATTAAAAAAAAATTGAACAAGTATTAATATTTTTTTTTTTTTTTGAAAATGCAGCACATTTTTAATTATAGAAAAGAAGATCTATGCATCAGTTAATAAGCTAGTTAAAATTTTTTGTTCTGTATCCACTAAACAAATATTAATAATAACTCTAATTATATTGATATATTATTTTTAAGGCAGATACATCTTTTTTTTTTAATCTTTCAAATTTGACAGATTTGATCCTTTTTTTATCAATAAACTAATTCACCATAAACTCTGGATAAATAAAAATATAATCTATATATATATAACGCTAGCGGACTTGCACAAAAATCACGCTTATTAGTTATTGTAGAAGGGCAACATTCAAATATCAACAAACCATCTTACAAATTTCAGACTGCTTCATTCATTGAATATTTTTAAAGATGCATTAAATCGAAACGCTTCTCTCAGCTTATTAATGGCGCTGACAAATATTATTAGAAATATTCTGGAGATGTTTCACCAACTACCAAAAAGTGCATTTAGTCAAAGAAAAGAAGATATAAATGAAATAAAACATAGACCTACAAAAAGTTTAATCTAGTGCAAACACAGGCTTAGCCATCTCGATAGTAATACTTTTTAATAGTTTTTCAACAAGCACATCGAAATCTTGCGAATCATCCAAAAACTCGACTAAAATCTGCTATTCTGAATGGATATCAGAAATGGTAACAAATGGCTTTTAGAGATTGAAAAAAAAAAATGGTGCCAAATCGCCTCAAAATTCAATTTTAGCGACCATGCATTACTTTTAAGTCTAGCAGTATCGTTATGACTTCCTTATGGAAACTGATGCTCATATTTTCTGAAACAATTATCTTAAGATTTAAAAAATTATCTTTTTAATGATGTCAATTTCATTTCTGCATAATTTTCTCTTTAAAACAAATATATTTTCCCTTCACTCTGTTAAATTATCTGAAAAAATGTTTTAAAATGCTTTGAAAGAATTCAAACTATATATCAAAGCATTTAGCCGTGTGTTTTTACCAGTCATTAATTCAGTAACAGTATTTTTATTTCGTAATATATATATATATATATATATATATATATATATATATATATATATTTATAAACTGCGTGAACGAACTGGTAGCCAAAGGTGGCTAGTACTTCTTTATTGTATAAAGTAAGAGATCTTAGGACTTTACTTCTCTTTCAACTAAATAGCTAGGAAAACCATCTATATAGATTCATATTTTGGTTGAAGAAGAATGCCAAGATTCGTGAGCTCATTCCCAAATTATAGTTTATTCTTCTGTTTGAATTAAGCAGATGATATTATGAAGAGAAATGACAGTAAAAATTTATCAATGTATTGAAATGATCTACTGTAATACACATTATCTAATTTGCGAATTATCCGTAATGTAATTAAAAAGCAGATTTAAAGCAACTGCAATTTTTGACGTTGTTAAAATCTGTGTGCATAATCTAGTACTTCTATGTGTTAACTGCTGTAACTGTTTTAATTTCACATTTTACTATTATTTAGCTTTTTTTCTAAAGGTATGATGTGCATGAAAGATTTTAATGAAGATTGCAACCTTAAATATAATGGGAATTGCATTGATATCAAAAAATTTAAATACAAAATGATTATAACGAATGTAATGAAGACGTCTTTGCAGACTTCATTTTAGTTTAAGCAAAATATGTCAGTATGTTTTAAGGATTGTTGAAGAAAGAGACATGTAACAAAAAAACATAGATCAAATTACTGACACGGGTAAATTGAGATGCATTAAAAACAATAAATTAATTTTGGCTTCTAAATTTATTTTTATTTTTGCATAAATTTATTTAATCAAAACCTTTACTTAATGCTCATACGATTTGAATGACGCATAGGCTCTTAGTTCATAACATGTTGAAAAGTAACGTTAAGACCTTATTGGAGAACTTCTGTTGCATTGCGTATTGTGAATTCGTCCAGATATCTTTGGATGTCGATTCCACCTATCAAGGAACCTTAAACCGACCTACCCGAAGACACTTTGAAAAATTTGAATGACCGGACCGCCGTAACAACAACACTGGCAGGAACTATGGTTGAGTACTAAGGGCCATCACAGGCCACGGTACAACTCTTTCCTTGGGTAGTACGTCCCGTCATTGATAGGAGGAGTCGACCCCCACCTTTTTCTGTACCTACCACGGTGAGGAGAACTAACCACCATACCGGGAGTTTCCCATCCTCATTTACGAAGTGGACTACAGTGGCAGTCGGATATCAAGGAAGCATTGGGAAATTCGGAAAATTCAACGACTTAAAGATTGTTGCACGATCTTGTATAGAAACACTAATAAATATTCATTCCTTTTCTTGTAAGACAGGAATAATTTTTTTCTGAAGAAATTTGGATTAAAGATATTTTTAAACGGCACCATATAAGTTCTATAGGAGTAATCTTTCAAAGAAAAAGAGCCAAGAAGGAAATCAGCAATAAACCACATTGAAAAAGCATAATCAGAATGCAAACATGGAGACTTGCCGTACCCTTATGTGAAACTTAAAGCCAATAAGTTAAAATTCAACAACTTTTTCCAAAATTAGCAAGAAAAATATGTGCGCAAATAAATGTTTTCAAGTTGTAGTTTTCACCCTATGTCTTATGGACAATATTCTAAAATAGATAGATTGATCCATTCTAACCAAATGAAAATTTTGTGATAAAATGGATGTAAAACTGCTAAAACATTATAAAACGATGCCTTACGTTATTAATATAAACGATACTCTATTAATAATAACAGCAGTGACTTCTATCTTTTTAAAGGAAATATGCATCTGCCTCCTATCTAGAAACACGCTTAACAGCTTCAAATGTCATGAATTTTTTCAAATTCTTTTTAGAAAAAAAGCTGTTTTCATGAGCTTTTAAGTAACCGATATTTTCAAGATCCTCTTCAGCAAAAGCTTCCTAAAGATAAAATTATTCCAGTTCAAGATCCTATGTATGTTTAGAAAAAAAAAAGATTGACATTTATGCGTTGATTATTATATAGCTTACCGAGGCCCAATCCACTTCTTCTATACATCCCATTACTACATCAGAAATTTCTTTATTTTCTTCATCTGAAAGACAAAATATGTGTTATCAATTTTATAATTAACTTATCGTTAACTAGTCGCCTTTTGAGATCAGTTGGTATTGCAGAATTAAAGATTGTTTAAATTTTCAATTAAATATTTCTACAGTTTGTTAATAATAGTTTCTTCAGCATTTTTTTTTTTTTTTAGTTTTGAATTTCAATAAACATGTAACCAACCTATTTTAATTTCTTTAGAATGTTTTGTTCATTTTGCAATTCATCTTTCTAATTTTCTGTCATTTCTTCTAAAACTTGAATTTTAAATCGAAAAACAAAAATGGTTAAAATTCAACCAATACAAAAAAAAACCTTCTGGAAGAAATTTAATGTCTTTATTAAAAAATTTATTTAGGATAGAAAGTAGAATTATTCGGATTGAAATTTTAAGTAATAAAATTCAATATAAATTTCTCGCACTAAAAAAAATAATTGCAATTCAATAAGAAAGCAATTTTTAATACATAAGAAAAATATTTTTTTCTACTTCTATTTATATTATATATATTATGTAAAAATAGGTGCACATTTAAAAAAATTCATCATGTTTCGTTGTGAAATTAATCTTTGATTATAAATAAAACAAACTTTAAAAGTATTCCTATTTTAATATTTATATGAAATAGAAACCTACTTATAAAAAAAAAATCATAACTTCATACTTCCTTATCAACATTTTCATATAAGAAAAATTCAAGATCAAATATTTTAGCAATAATATGACTTATTTTGAAATTCTTTACGAAATAAAAAACATATATTGTTGTAAAATAATATAAAAATTAATTTTAAATAGATGAAAGAAAGTGCTATAAAGCAATTAAATTTGCTTCATTGAAAATATGTTTTTTTTAATTTTAAGTACATGAAAAACTTTTAATATGCTATAATATGTTTGGAAGTTATTACGAAGAAATTCCACAATTTTGCTTAATTTTTAATTAATTGAAATTTCTAAAAAATTGCAACAAAATACATCCTCTTATCTTCATATTATAATTTTGCCAAATTTGGTACTCTAGATCTAACTGTCTGTCTTTCAAAGTGTCAACGCACATGTGCACACTTCTTCTTTTTGTTAGTGAAGAAATTATAAAAAGAAATATTTTTGGTCATCTTTTTATCTAGGTGTATTCGCAAAATATTTCAGAATTATCAGGTACCTGATAAAATTTTGAATTAATCAGGAAGTGCATTTATAAACATCTAAACATGCATGTAATTTACAATAGTAAAGTTAAAAAATTATTTTACAATAAAAATTTTTAAAAAAGGTTTTATAGAAATTTCAAATTAATTTATGCATGATCTATTCTTATGCATAAATTTCCCATTTTATTTTCGTTTCCCTACATTTTATAAAATAATCGTTAATCTTATACAAGCCTCATCATATCGAAACATATTCTGGACAGTGTTAAATTTATACTATTCTTTTATCACTAAAATTGCCAAAATATCTTAATTAGCTTTATTAATGCTATCTTCAATATTTAAGGAAAATCGTTTTTTCAAATTTCCGATTGTTGTCATCCATTGTTCACTTTCTTTAGTACATAGATTGTAGTTATGGCATTTTCTAGCTGCATACAATACAAAAAAAAGCATACACCAATTTTTTGGACAAAATTGATTTGTGGCTTGAACTTCAAATTACATTACGAATTATATATACATGTCAAAACAAAATTTTATAAAGATAGTGAGCACGTTTTGCAGACCTCATAATTTATCAGTTATAGAAATTAAAAAAAAAAAAAAAAAAAAAAAACGAGTTTCAGCTATAATTATGATTCAGTTACCCTTCATTACCAAGCAAACTCAAATTATTATACGACGATACCTGAGATGCAGTTTTGCATTGCTATTATTTTTAATCAATCAGGAAAAAACCTTTTAAAATATTTTTAACTTATTAAATTTGTTGATTAATTCGAAGAGACTATAAGCTCATGAAATCACCTTCAAAAATATATCTTTATTTTGTGTTTTTGTTTTTTATTTTGTTTGGATTTTTCAGACGCAAGAGCCATGGTTTTGATTATGGTGCGCCAAATTAAGGTTAAAATCATATGAATGTTCAATAATCAAAAACGGATAGTGTTTAAAAGTATCCAAAAACAAACAAGTTTAAATGACTTCATAAATTTTTAAAAACTTTTAAAATGCAAAAATCTGATTATGTGGTGTATTACCAAGTAAGAAACGCAATGAGCGTTCGTGCTTTGAAAAAGTAGCAAATGCTGAGCATTGAAATTTGGGCATTCTGACAATATGTGTTGGACAGACATTAGACAGTCACACTGAGAATATAGGGGTGGTTGTTCATCTAGCAACAAGTGGAGATGAGTGAATCTAGTATGCCCAATACGTAAATGGATTGACACTGTGTCTGCTTTTCGATTCGGTATTGAAGACCGCGGTTGTACACTTTTGAGAAACACTGAAAGATGACTGGCATATATTCTTTGAGACGGTCGATGAAGTCTAAAATTGGACATTTTTATAGAATAGCGATATTCAACTTTTTATAAATCAGTCAAATTTAGTGGTTGATTTAGTTCATTTTTAGTCTAAATAAAGATAGTTACCTACTCTTAAATAGCATCCCAAAATTTACATTTTATAAATTTTTAGGAACAAAAATACGATTTTTGTTTATACTTTTTAAATTTATTTTTATAAGTATTTAATTTTTTTGCTGTTTAACGAAAAAATAAATTTTTAAATTAATTAATTTCATAATGTTTTTAATAAAAAAAATCACATTTTAATCCCATTCAAGAATATTTAAACATTTTTCAGTTTGACTTTTTTTTTGTTTTTGTTAAAGATGTAAACATAGTGTCAACTTTTTATCGAGTTTAATCACATTAAATTTTAATCACATTAATTTTTATGGTACACCTTAATGTACAGTTGACAATAAAAGGATGGTGCACGTGTGTAGTATTTTTAACGCACTTTCATAAAATTTTTAATATTTAATAATTTAAAAATTTTATATTTCATCATTTTTATATATATTGGAGAAAGGAATATATATATTGGAGGAAGTTCTGAATTTATTTCATCACTTTCTTTAATAAAATGTTCATTTAAAAAGCCGAAAATATTCCAGGTATGAGTAATAGTTCTGAGATATTATTAAAAATTTTCGTGGTTCATTTAACATTGTAAGTGTTATTTTTCAAAAGTTTACAAAAAGAAAAACTGTGATTTTCTTTCATATGAGCAATCGATTAATTAGCAAAAATTCATAAGAATAGTGAAAAATTCGAAATATTAATTAATTAATTATGTTACTTATCTAGATAACCAAATTTCCCATCTCAACAAGCGCATCCCTTTATGCCGTTTCCATCGACACGAATTCTGTGATACTAATTAATTAACAATGTTAATTATTCAAATCATCCATTTTTCTATCTAATAAAGCCTGTCTCCTAAAGCCTTTTCCATCGACACCAGTTTTGTGAAGATGCGATAGTAAATATTCGAGTTTTAGAGGTGACATTCTTTTGCTGTTGTTATTGTTAAAGATTGTACTTACCACACATAAGCTTTTGAACTTCCTGCATGCTCATTTCTTCTTCGGCGAACACCAAAGTAGTTCCCAGCAGAAGTTGCAGAGCAAGAAACAAGATGAAATGCATCTTGAACAAGGATCGTCTTTTCCAGAACTAAATGAATATATGATGATTTCCAATATCTACTTGTATTTATATATGTGTTTCCACAATAGCATTAGATTGCATGTTGTGCCTTCTATTATTCAGTTTTTCCTGAAGATGGAATAACTTTTTCCAGAGAGATTAACAATAAACCACGCGGGTAATATTCCATTCCAACGAGAACTTTCATTCATCAAGGGAGGTTTGTCCTTACTATCATTTTTCATAACTATTATTTTTTGATAAAAAGGACAGAAATAACGACACATGTTACGCATTTCACTAAAACAATGAGAAGTGAAGGTCATGTTTTGAAATCTTTTACAGACCCTGATTTCTGTTCTGGATCTAGCACGCGAATTGTGTTTGTTCGTCAATAATCTGCTTTATTGACACATTCGAAGATTTAAAGACCTTGAAATTTGCTTCCTTATGAAAATTTAATACTATATTGGAATTGCTTTTAAACTATAAAAGAAATATGAAGTAATAGAAAAAATATATGATTCGAAATTAAAAGAATTAAAATGCAACCACTTTCCACATCACCCAAGGGGTACGGGGCTTGGAATGCATTATCACTTTAGCAAAATTTGCAGGGCAGGTTCCCCAGGAGGTATCTCCCTTTGTATACAAAGAGTCCAAAAAAGTGAACACAAACATCTATTTCCTTAAATATTGCATCTGGACATGTGTTTCCAATTGCTAAGCTTTATTAAAAATTTCATTACAGACTTTATTAAAAAGGAGCATTTTCTATATTAAAACAAAATTGTTTTCCTCCTACAAAACTAGCATACTTGTGCAGCTGTATTACGATTGTATACAGAATAAATTATGGGCATTTCAAAACATTCCTTGTTACTGAAATACGTACATTTTTATGGAATTTGAAAATCATGCATACAGATACGACAAATATTTTCTTTTCTTGATCGGAACTAACTTCATTAAATCTAGTTAGAATTGTTTACATAAAATAACGAATTTCTTCAAAGTCATAATAACTAAAATATGTTCTAAATAACAAATGCTTGCTTATGTAAGTTTTTCTGTACTGAGTTAATACTTATTTAAGAAATATTTGATACCATTTGTTTGTGATAAATACAGAAAATAACAAAAATATTTGTTTACTTCGGAATGCAGAAATAAACAAAACAAATTTCTGAAAAGCCAGTAGATAAAAATTTCAAACGTTGTGTATGCATGGATGGATGTAAGAAAAATATTTTACTAATAGACAGTTTTGTATTATGAGGTATATACAAAAATTTGATTTTGTAAACTTATTTCATCAACTCCACAGAAATAAATGTTTTTATACCTTATTTAAATGTTTCTACCTTATTTAAGGAAAAAATTTTAATTGTGAAACTACGTCTCAATGCAGCATTAAAGGAAATAAAAGCTTGTTTCATATTTTTGGAACACCCTGTATACACCTAAATGAAGAAAAAAGAGAAAAATTAAACATGAAAGAACTATTCATAAACAGAAATAAAGAGTTTCACACAATTTGATCCCATACCGTAGAATTTGAAGGCTATTTCTTTCGATAATTCGAATAAAAAGCAAAATTTCTCAAGTGGCTTTGTGATATTTTTTTTATTCTTCACAGTTCCTTAACTACTATAATAAGAATACTTCTTCTAAGATATATTTGATATTTTGAGAAGAAAACTTCCGCAATCCAAATTATAATAAAATTAATGAAACGAGACGATGATGTTTTGATGAAGCAAATCATCAAGACTTTGGTAAGCAAATAAAATAAATGATAATTGAAAGAGAAACGTATGAAAATCTAAAATTGGAAAGATTGAGACTATTGAAATAAAAAAAAATACCGATTGAAAAATAGTAACAAAACCAAACACATTACTAACAGACATGACTGACTAAAAGGGCATTATAAACAAAAAAAATACAAAATATGGAACACAAATCGTTTGGAATATTAAAAAAAGAACTCGTTATTAGGAAAGTTTATGTGATATTAAACTAGTAAGAATAAATAAAAATATATATTCTGAAAAAGAACTGTCTGAAAAGTTAACATCTGTAATTTTTTAAAACAGAAAAGTGTTTGGAACTTACTGACACAATATTATATAAATATGAATAGCCAGAGAACGAAAATCTTAAAAATTAACATTTATTATTATTAGGATTTTATCCCATGCCATTGACCAACATTCATGTTTTACAGGGCTTTATCCCTTGCCAATGACCAACGCTCATGGTTTACAGAGTTTCATCCCATACTAGTGACCAATACTCATGGTTTACAGGGTTTTATCCCATGCCAGTGACCAACACTCATGGTTTACAGGGTTTTATTCCATGCCAGTGACCATCATATTTTCACACACATGCTCAAAATATTTTGATTTTCATACAAATTTACAGGGTTTCACCCCATGCCAAATGACCTGCATTCTAGGTTTACAGGTATTTATCCCATGCCAGTGACCAACACTCATGGTTTACAGGGTTTTATCTCATGCCAGTGCCAATACTCATGGTTTACAGGGTTTTATCCCATGCCAGTGACCAACACTCATGGTTTACAGGGTTTTATCCCATGCCAGTATATATATATATATATATATATATATATATATATATATATATATATATATATATATATATATATATATATATATATATATATATATATATATATATATATATATATATATATATATATATATATATATATTTGAAGAATACCAGCATCTATTTGGTTCTCAAAATTTAATATATATTATTCACTTATTGTCTTCTTTGGAAAGTGCTATGACATAATATTCATCAAATCAACGACATCAATTACAAGTTTGACACTATGTTATTGAGACTAAATACGTTTGCACTTACTATATGTCTTAGTGTCATCTAGAAATCCAATGATATCTCTCAAATCTTTATACGATTTTATTCTAGGCCAATTTTTTATCAATAGATCATTGCATATAAATGTGGTTTCATGCTTTTATCTTTTAATATCAGCATATCCAGACAGAAATTAGTATTCTAAGGAACTATTGTATATGTCCCTTATCATTGGTTATTCAGTAACCATAAATAAGAATTCTATTTTCTTAATAGAACAACGCAATATTTAAAAATTTTTTATAAATAATGTTATCTGCTGTGAAGATACAAAATATTTCGGGTTTAAATGATTATAATATTTTACAAAAAAATTATTTAATCAGCGTTTAACGTGTTAATAATCCCTTCTCTATTTGCTCATCTTCAAAATAAAATGTTGCATTCAATTCTTTTTTCTTTATAAGAGGACATGACCCGACCAGCATTTAGGAGCATAAGCTAAAGCCCTAAAATTGATAGCATGTTACGAGATAACATATCATATATGCAGCATATACGAACATTACAATATCTGTGCTTTAATTATCTTTTTTCTTTATCAGAATGTAAAGAAGAAATAGAAAGTATGCGTTTTGAAAGCTTTCTTTCTTTCTGTTGCCAAAAATGACACAGGTTCAAACTTTTGACCACAAGACGATATACTTTTTTTATTGCTTCTGATACTTTTAATTACAGTATTAAATACATACCATCAAAGGGTAAATATAATATATAGACCAACAAAGGGTAAATAAAATATATAGACCAACAAAGGGTAAATATGTGGACGGCAGTAATCCAAATTTATGCAGCAACAATACCGATTATGAAATCATATGCTAAATGTTTTTTCTGTCTCCTTGCGTTTTTATTTATCATTTGCATTTGCCTATAAACGAATAGAGAAACAGACAAAACACAATAAATGATTATTTTAGACTGAGTCATAAAGGCCCCAAATTTATAGATTCTTCAAAACATGAGAATCAAATTTTTCGATGATTCTTTAGATGATTTTACTTTCTCTTTATATGCTTTGTTAACGATATCGTGAAGAAGCGCGCAAGTGGATTGTAATCGACATTTTTCATTTTATTTATTTATATTTTTATAAACATTAATGTTAAATTTTTTTTTGTTTATTTTTCATAAGTCAAAAAAATGAATTCTATTTCGGTAAAAAAAATTTGAAAAATCAATCCCTGCAACATTAAACGGTCAATATGTATTTTAATATCCCGCTCTACAATTTTTTTTCATTAATCCAATATAAAGATATTTGATAATTTCATGACAGAAATTTCGTGCACGCAATAGGTATAGATGACAGATATTTCATGAAAAAGACCTCTGAAACCAATAATAGAAAACTATAGCAAAATTTCTACCTCTACATTTTTAATAAGTAGTGCAAGCGATTGTTTTCATTGATTTTTAATATTTTACAAATAATAAAAATTTCAAAAAGTTATTTCCACCTGCATTATTCATCTAAATATGCAAGAAACTATAGATGCATTCGATAATTCAAACGAAAACAAATATTCCTCTTTTATGTTAAGTAGGCGATGATAATTCAGAAAATAAACAATTTCTATTTCTTCTGTGTCTCATATATTACATTCAGATAATTGTCAGAAAAAGAGCAATTTCTTGAATGGAGGACTAATTTGATTATATTTGTTTTCGTATATCTTGCAAAAGAAATAAGAAATAATCCAGTTTTAAAATATATTATAATTATCTCAAAAATGATATTATATATATCAGTTATATTCACCATAAATCTATGTCATTAAAAAGTCAGAAGCAAATAGAAAATGAATAGAAATGCACAAATATTTAGTCATACTAAAGCTGTTCTCTGCAATGTTAAACTTCTGACATTTTTTTTTCTTTGTCCTCGACGACGATAATATGATATAAGATAAACTTCGAAACATAGAACACATCAAAGCATAACTGGCCTCAATCTTACCTTTCTGAAGAGATTTTCCCTATCAATTACAATTTGTGACATATCACAAAACCGATGTATTAAGAAAATAGAAAGTTTCAACATATCTTTAAAAATATTATATTTACGAAATGATTAGACAAACTATCATACCTATTCTGTGCTAAACTCTGCATTTTAAATGCGATTAATATCTCGAGTGTTATCGCTTCTACTTAGTGAAATTTCTTTTGAATGTTTGAAATGAATATTTGAATGTTCATTTTTTTTTTCTATTTAAGACTAGAAAGAATGCTCAATCGATTTTAGGGGCACAGATAGGCAACTTTGTCGTCAACACCAGGTACCAAATTCCATCTATCTCGCCTTTTCAATATGTCATCTGTCTTGCTTTCAGATACCTTCTTATTTTTTGTGTTATTGTATTTGCTAATACATGGATAAATAGTAGAGGCAGTGAATCTTTTGTCAGATTGCCTCTAAAATTTCATATTGATCCACAGTTCTGACGAAAAAAGGCATATATCAAGCAAATTTCACCCAATTATTCCACTGTTTTTAAAAGGTACATAAATACAGATAGACAGACAAATATCCAACAAAAATATTTCATCAAACACTTTATACTGTTTGAATTTGCATATCAATATCTCATACCCTTCTTTCATTCTAAACATTTGATTGCAATTCCAAACTATTTTCGAGGTCTCAGATTTTGGAGTTTTTGCAAAAACTCGAGGTCAAAAATGTTTATAATAACAACGATTTTCTTTGTATATTTGATGCATCTGAAAATTAAGATCTGTGGCTAGCCAATAATCCTTGCCATATAAAAACAGGATCATACAGCAATGAAGCTAAAACTATCAAGAACGCTATTGGAAACCAAAATGATCATTTTTGTACTATTTTAAAGTGAGTAAGCACCTTGATGACTTGAAGTACCATAAATGTTCAAAACCGTAAGCAAAGAAAATTATTATCTTGGTGAAGCGTCTGAATTTTTGTAAAGAACTGTAACAGATTTAACGAACTGCGCATAAAATTCCATTTTTTTTTTTTTCACACTAGAAACTTAAATTTCTTCAAATTGACGAAACGTTTGCTAGAAGATTTTTAAATTTAGTAGAACAGATAATTTTTAGGAATTAGTTTTATTTTAACTCGTTATTTACAGATGGTATTTAAAGGTACCATTTAAATCCGGCTAATAACTTCGTAATATATCTATTTTTTTTTCTTGACGGTATTCAAAAGTACGTAATCAGCGTAACTCAGTTAACAAGTAGTTAATATATAATATAAACTAAATTATGAAATTAATTAATACATTTCAATCAATTAAAAATTTTTCTCTGAGATTATTCTGCAAGGAAATTTAATTAATGTTCAAAAATAAAGTTAAAAAATTGATGGTAAAATAATTTAATAAATAAAAGGCTAATTTATTTTTAAAAATTTTTCAACCTATGCATTTCGTGTCAGAAACATCTGTTTGGAATTTCATTTATATTATATTTTATTGGAACTCATTTCCGCCAGCTGAGCAACAGCCAAATTGCGTGTAAAATGTGAGGAGGTGTAGAAGCTTCAAGTCATGTTAAATGTCTGTCATAGTAATTCGCCATGAACAACCGTTTGATTCTCATTTGAGGTTATTTATCAATCCAGATTCTTTTGAACTCAACATTCAGTGAAAAAAGAACAAATGAAGGAAATTTCAGAAAATAAGGGAACTGACATTGCTGAAACACTTATTAAACGAAGTAATATTGCTAAAAATAGTTTACAATAAATTATGATTTTAGTAAATACAAGCGATATATTATGTTTTTAAAAATTAAAATTTATTTACGAACTTTTTCTAAAACATTCAGTTTTCAGTCTCTTAGCCTTTAAAATTTCAAAAACATTTCTTGTTCTTGCTAAGCGGACGAAATCAGATGAATGAATGACGGAGAACAAATATTTCCATCTGTTTGTTTCGATGGTAACAATGTTTGAAACTTAAACAATGTCATTAAACAGTTATTATACTGACGAAACAAACACAAAATGAAGCATATATTGTTTATCTGTTTTAAGGTTGAGTTATTGTTAAGGTTATTATAATATATTGTTGATGCATATTCATATTGTTTAAAGCAATAAGAGTATTTTGCAGTGAAACATTAAAAGTAAATTTAAAAAAAGCTTACATGTTATGGTCATTTCAAACAAATCGTTTCATGCATTTCGATTAATCAACATTATTTTAAAATTGATAATTGACATAAGACAAACAATAAACGGCAAAATGCACAAGTCATTCGGAGTTAATCGCATATATATCAAACAAAATAAAATTATTATCATCAGTGCCAATCAGTGTAAATGAAATAAAATAGGAAATATTTAGTGCAAGCGTTATATTTTTTCTTTTCGCTAATGAATTCTGAACAATATTTTGGCTGAGGCTAACCCAAATATTATTCAGAGTTTATCTCACACGTACAAAATTGAATTATTATTATATACGCCGAAGTAAGTTATATGTATATAATGGAAAACTTCCGGTGCAAACAGAATTTTTTCTATTTATTCAGTGAATCGACAAATGATATTTCGGTTATATAAGCGTATATCGTGTTGATTCCGTTGTGACAAATTATTTTCCCAAACATTCTTCACTTTAGATCTACCAGCGCAGCACGTAAGAATAAGTGATTTCGAGTTCCTCAAACTAACGAGAAACGACAAGTGAGCATTGAAGTAGATCGTTTAAGAATTGCGAATTTACCTGATTTAGAATCTCAAGATCAACAAGCGGCAAATGACAACGTTTAGGTGCTATCTGATCACGCGCATCAGAATCAGAAGACCAATATGCGGCCAGAATCGAGGCAACTATTCTTAACGGAAAACTGAATTTAGAAGATGTGCTCATTCCAAGCATTTTTGCCACCGACATGCCTTCTGATTTCAAACTACTGTAGTTCCTCATTCGACTTGCATTCTCGATGACCATCAACAAGACACGAGGTTAATCACTTCAAGTATACGAATTGAACCTGGAAAATGGATGTTTTTCATATGGCTAATTGTATGGTTTGCTCACGAGTCGGATAGCCAAGAAATTTATGTGTTTTTACTGAAGACGGATAAAAAATATCTACCGTATAGAATTTAAATAATAAAGTCAAAAAATAGAATATAAATTATTTATACTTCTCTTTTATATGTAATTCAATTTCAATGAATGTATTCATTGTCGACAAGAAAATAAATATCATTCCTAATTAAGATAGCTTTTTCAAATTATTTATTTTCCAAAATTATTTCTTTTACCGCAGCAATGCGCCACAGGAAAAATAATTTGATAAGTGCTTCATTAAACTTATTAGAATATGAATTTTGGAATTTTTCCTGATTTTTGCAAAATTTATGAAATATATCAAAACAGGAAAAAATTTTATCATTCAAGGGTTTAATTACACTCAAGAATTTAAAAAAAAAAGAAAAAAAAGATCACCTAAGACTTTTGAAAAATATTTTTTTCGCTTCTAATTAGTACTGAAGCGTTTAATCGCCTTCAAAATCTATGGAATTGAATTAATTTCCTAGTCCCTCTATATTTTATTTTTATGTCTTTGAATAGAAAGGCATACTTACTGAGGAACCTCGCCTGTAAATTTTGCTAAAGTGGTAATGCATTCCATGCAACGTATCCCTTGAGTGGAAATCGGTTATCTTTTAATTATTATTTAGCTTCAATTTTATTTATTTATTCTTGTCTTGGTGTTTTGCTAGATTTTAGTATTTAATCAAGCATTCCTGATTGCTAAAGCCACATTACCAAATTTATTTTCCTGAAATTCGTTAACATTTGCTATCTCTTTCATTACCAAATTTTATTAAATTAATCAAATGATATTTGCTGACTTGTCTGTGTTTAAGACTACTTCATCCTTAAATTTTTAACTTCAAAATCACTGTTATAATATAACCATTTTATCTTTTGCAGTTCAGACTGTTTGAAGTATAGTATCTGTCTATTTGCAATATTAATATAAAACTTTCATTGATAAAAATTTCTTGTAATTAAAATATCAGTGGAAGCAAATGATTTTTAAAAACGGACGTTAGCTGATTTTCAGTATAAGTTTGAATTATTTATTATATTAATGCTTATGCACAAGCATTAATATATTTATTATATTAATATTTGTGTACAAGCATTAGTATATTTATTATATTAATGCTTTTGTGAAAGCATAAATATGTTTATTATATTAATGCTTTTACATTGTTCTCCCAAATCTTGAAATATAAAATAGATTTAAAGAGTATTTTAAGAGGCAGTTAATTAAATAGTTGATTTTTCTTTTGCTAAAAACTTGAAAATAAACGAAGTCAAAAATTTTCTAATACAAATTATTAATCGTTTTTGCTTTTAAAATTTTCTAATACAAATTATTAATCGTTTTTGCTTTTAAAATTTTCATTTAGATTTTATAAACTCTCTTTTTTTCACCTCAAAATTAAAGATATACGGCATACTTTATCATTGCATCGTTCATCGTGAATTCATAGAAATGGTATGATTTGAAAAGAATTATAGTACTCTTTACGATTTTAAAATTAAAATTTTCATAATGGTCCTTCTATATATTAATATAGGAACGAAACTTCGAATAGCAACAACGCTTTTCCTCATTAAATTGTAAAACTAAATTCAAAGTTATTGACATTAACCACTTTTATTAATTTAGGTTGAAATTTCGATCTAATAAAATTTTGACATTCTAATGTTAAAATTAAATGGGTCATCTTTTAATAACATTTTTAAAAAATATACATTTTTCTTATCCTAAGATCTTTAAGTTATGAACACATACCTTTTCCTACACATTTTACATACTATTTATTATTAAAAAGCACATTTTTAGATGCGAAAAAAATTTTGATAAGAGTTTAAAAATTTTTAAATTATTTAATCAACAGACTTAAATTTGGGCATAAATCAAAAGATAAGGCCATTTTATATGATTAATAATTGGTCTCGCTGATATAATTATTCTTCTAAATAAAAGTTCGTTTAAATTTTTACTTGCTTGTTTTAATAAAGTATAGACATAATATAGAAATAAAAATTATGCAGTAATTAGCCTAAATTCTTTGGGTTATGAAAACATACCTTTTTATATACATTTTAAATATCATTTATCATTAAAAATCAAATTTTAATATACGAAGAAAATTTTGATAAGAGTTTAAAATTTTTAAATAATTTAATCAACAAACTTAAATTTGGACATAAATCAAAAGATAAGTCAATTTTATATGGCTTAACAATTATGAAGCCATAAATTAATTAATAATTATTAATTAATTCATTAATAAAATAATTATTTAATACCATTAAATAATTATTCTTCTAAATAAAAATAGTTCAAAACGTTTTACTTGCTTATTTTAATAAGAAAGTATTTATGGGCTTTAAAAATATTAAAAAGGTTTAAGCTAGAAATTCATAAGTTAAAAATCAAAAACATTTTAACTCTGGCATTCAGAATTAAATTGAATAGTTAATTGTGTTTTGACATACTCAAAATTTATAAAACAAATGTCATGTATCGAAAGAAAATGTTTCAATAAATCCAAAGAATAATTTTTAACTATATAAAATTTAGTTTACTAACATGAATTTTAAATGATATAGATGAAAAACTGTTTAAAATAATCCAATTCAAATGATTTTAAAATTCAATCTTGGTATGGAAATTTTTTTAATAAAATAGTCGTATGAATCCAAAATAAATTATTTTCAGACTTGGAAAATAAAAATGCGGTAATCTATGCTTTACTGCAATAGCAAAAAAGTGATTATGAATGAATACGTTTCGTACGAACTTACAAAAGTAGAAATTATTCCTATGAAATAAATATGGACACATAAGAGTCGGCCTTTAACATGCAAGTTAAATATAAATATTTCTAACATATTTTTCGCTGTTTAGAAAGTTTTAGAAATGAATGAAAATAAAACCATTAATTAAACAAGCAATTTATTTCTCTTCATTACAGTATATGGACTTCATGTGATTGAAAAATAAATTTTATTACTGAGGAATAATATTCAAATATTCTAGTAGAGTAGAGTGGAAGTGGAAGAAAATCCATCATTTTCTGTATCCTTCTCCACCAACTAAGCTCGTCTCGACGCATCTCTGAAAAAAAAATTACAATTAGATTTCTGCAGAAATTAAGTAAAGTTTATGCAGAATTTGATTCTGGCAGTATTCACAATGTTGCTAACTTGACATATTTCTTTTTTCCCCCAAATGTTATAAATATTCAGAATGTTTACAAATTCATCTACAGCGTTAAACTCACTTAATTCTAAAAGTATTACAATTATGAAAATAAAATAAAATCCACTGAAAATGGAAATATAATAATTTTTTACCCATAGTAGTGTCCTCGTTTCATTACATGGTGGTTCAATTCTCTCAGAACAGTAGGATTCTATTAATAACTTGTAGCAACTAGGTGTTACGTTTTCACGCGTAATTTGCTACATAAAATCTTGTTACTTGAACTTAAAATTTTCAGTTCTCAAATAGCTTAAAATTTTGATATCTGTGAATGACTTAATTCAATACTATCTGATCTTTTCGGTCTTTTTTTTTCTTTTATAAGTAAAATTACTACCTATGTGTAGACAGAGTTAATGGCCTAACTTTCTAGTGGCCCGATAAAACTGTTCTATATATGATTTAGAATGCTAGTATTATGAAATAAAAATTTCGCATGTTCTAAACATCAGTGTCCTCTATTCATTAATCGCCATTTTGTAATGTTCTGTGCGGCGAATTAACTTTCCTTTAATGCTATCGCCATCTGGCGGCTGAGGTGGTAAAAGAAAAGTACGGAAATAAAGATTTAACTTCTGCTTTTTCACCACCGTTCAGGCATTGATGAATTTAATTTCAGTCCTTTAAATTACATTATCTGAAGAAAAAAACATGTTTGGTAATTGTTCTGTATTTCTTAATATTTATAAAATTAAGCTCTTTTATTAATACATTTTGATTGGTTATTAAAAAATAAATAATACTATTTACTAAAAGAGCTAGAAGATGCATACGAAAAATGCATGCAACTTAATTTTTATAAAGCATCATTGAATTAAGATAGAATTATTTTTTGAAAGTAACTATTATGTCCATGAGCTGGAGTATTGACTAGATCAATTGCGACTGTGTAGCAAAACTATTTCAAACAAAATAGTTACGATATCTGATATACCATATTAAATTAAATTATGTCAAGGAATTTGAGCTATACTGGAAATGAATAAATATAGGTTAAAGAAGGATATTATGATGCATCTGTATATCATTATATGGAATTGAACGTGCATTGTGGCTGTTAAGAAATAGTTTTAAAAGCGTAGTCTTTTGAAAAGTTACAGTTCGACTTAAAACTTATGAAGTTGCTTTATTTTTTACAGTGAATGAACCCTATGATTTTGAAAAAATAACTTTTTAATATTAATGATAAGAAATGGGTGGAATTATTCTAATCTGTGTACATTTTTCAGTTTCATATTTCAAAAGACATTATCAGCATTGAACACATTATTCAGTTTCAATATTCAAAACTGAATGTAACTTGCAAAAAATAGCTTTTCAGCTCATTACATAATAACATTGGGCTAAATTATTTTAAAGCGGATGTTTAAAATGTTTTTTTTTACATAAAAATAATAAGATATCTGATTTTCAACAAGTTATCGAGCAGCGCAATTTCGCATATTTGTTCATTATAAAAATCCTTTATTTTACCGTCGAAAATTGATTTTATTAAATAATAATTTTATTTATTTTCTAAATAATAATTTTGTTTAAGGATTTTGCAGTTTAAGAATCTCCAAATTATGAAGAAACTTCCATAACTTGAACAGAAAAAGAATTAATTATCTATATTAATCTTAAAGAATGCTTCATTTCTTATACGAAAATATAAAGACAAAATAAATTTTTCAGTTACCATTCAAAGAAAAAAATATTTTTATAGAAAAACAAATAACAAACAATAATTTCATGGCATTAAAATACGTCCTTAAGTTTCACGACACTTCTTTTAAAAGAATTGAATAAAATTAATTGATAATTACATGACTTAATTTAGTTAATTTATCTCATAACTTAATTAGTAGATGTTTTAATAATTTAGAATGAAAAATCTGAAGCATTTAATGTATATAAGATGAAAATAGAATCGAGCAATAAATTAACATTCAAAAATGCAATTACCTTCAACTGATCTAACAGCTCTGCTTTAACAGTTTCAGCCTATAAATAAAAGAAAAATATTACAAATACATTAAATATCCTATTATTGTCATTTTCAAATCGTAGTAAATGCATAGCAAGACAAAAGTGGAATATTAAGATAAAATGCAATCAATCTTATTCAACAAGTACAGCGAATTCTTGGTACAAGCGAATATTTCGATTTTCTAATTCATAACACCAAAATAGGAAAACCAAGTACTTTGTGTACTTGTTTATTTTGGAGTAATAACTTCGTGTTTTTAAATGATATTTATGTTCAAACCTAATAAAACAGACAAAAAAACCATGGTTTATTTTTTAAAGAAAGTTTTGAATCCTTCTCAATCTAAATTTGTTCTTTTTCTATGTATGCTGAATCACTTTAGAACTGGTCATGGATAGGACCAAAGAAATATGTTAAACTTATATGATTACTTAGTAACTTATTTAAATTTTAGAACGAAATAAATTTTTTGGAATTAAAGTTTTATTTAAAATATAAAAAAGATGCATAAGTATATAATAGATCAAAATTATGCTAATATTTCATGCCATTTCTTAGATAGTGTTAAGTATAATATATGCATGTTCAATTTTAAAGAGACAATTAAAAAAATATAGTTATTATTTAAAAAATGGAAAAATTATTGAAAACATGATTGAAGACTAGTGAAAAAGTAATTTATGTTTCAGTTTAAATTAAGTTATTCAACTCTTCGTCAATATTCCCTAGTTTGTTGAGTATTATACCTGCTTTCATCCAGATTCTTTTTTCATATATATAATTTTCTATTATTGAAATTATTTTGCTTGTAATATTCTTGATTCTAATGAACATTTTTGCTAGAGTGAAAAATGTTGATATTTTTCAAATGAAGAATCATTCATTCCTGCGGTTGAAAACTTATTTTACACGTCGTTCATCTTCGGTGCATTAAAAAAAATAATTTGAATAATTTCATGTTGATAATCAAGTGTTAAGTGTTGATAATCAAGTATCCTAAATATTATTTCTACTGTAAACCTTCCTTTTACTGAATGTCTGAAATACTAGTATGAATACAGTTGTTTGAACTAAAATATAAGAAGATAAAAAAAATTTACTGACTATGGCGCAGAATGCTAATCACAGGAAAAAAACCATTATTGGTTAAATGTAATAAAATTGTCGAATAAATGTATTAAATAAAAGGAAAAATTATGATATCATAGACATTGTGATGTGATATTTTTTTTTAAAATATTTAACAAATATTCCAGGAAATCGTATTTTATTTTAAATCTGTTTTTGATTTGTTTGTTTTTGGAGTGGGGAAAGTAATGTTGAATGGAAAAAGGTTCCTAATGGATATACAGCCATTAATAAAAAGCCAATTTTCAGATAGGTAATTTCTCTCATTAAATATACTCAGTGAAAGCAGTTTAAAACTTTGATCTTTACAAATGTTACATAAGTTCTTTGGCAATTAAATATATTTTTAAAAAGCCGTTTTGGTTTTACTTACGTTGTCTTTCTCCTTCAAAGTTTTTTCGATACATTCATCTCCCTATTAATGAAAAAAAATAAGCTTCTTTAAAATAAAATACTGATAATATAAAAATGGAAAACGTTAATATGCAGACTGCCCTGTCAGCTCTTCCTTTGAAAAGCAGAATCAATATTACAAAACAGAAAATGTCATCTAATTTGATAGCAGAAAGCAATAGACAGTTAAGGGTTGTTGCATACAGTGAAGCAATTTTTTGGCGTGTTTTTGAGTAGAAAAATTCCTTGAATTAATCAAACATTAATCTGTTTGCGTATCAATAAGAATATTAATAATAAGCAATGAAATGTAATTTCTTTCGAACCTTTTTCGAAATAAATATTGATTTTATAAATCTAAAAACCCTCGTAACCTAATTTAGTTTTACTTTTTTTTTCTTTTCTTTAAATACAAACATTTAAAGGTTTATATCAAATCAGCACTTCATACACATGATGGCATTTCAAAGACAGACTACCAGTTTCTCATTGTGATAAAAAGTTAAAAATATGTTGTTGTTTTTTTAATCTTTAGCATTTCGTTTTTAAGAAATTCAGGAAAAAAATAACGCTAATAAATGTGCATTTTTAAAAATAAAAATTGGAAATTGGAAAATTACAATGAACGAAATATGTAACAAAATTAAGCATTATTATTACTTTTATTGTATCAATTGTATTAATATATTTTGAGTGACACATCTAATTATTTAAGATATTCCAATGTAATATGCTTTTTAAGAACTCTTCTGTCCCAAAACGTGCTGACTTCTTTTATTTTTTAAAGTTTTTTAGATAATTTAATGAAAAGAATACATGTCAGACGAAACTGTAAGCTGTTTAAGTTTTGCTGTTTGTTTTTAACTTGTTTTAAAGCAGGTAATGAATATTCTATTAAATGTATTTAATTTAGTTTTTGCCTAGTACTGAATGAACTGTTCCTGAGAAATGAATACATTATGTTTATTTAAAAAAGTAATTTTTGGACACATAATATTTTGAATGTTTAACCACCTGAAATTACACAAATCCTTAAAAAAAATTTTCATATTCATTTATTGTTAAAGAAAATTTAAAATTGAGGAATATACTTCAATGAGAGTTTCCATTGTATTATTGCAATACCAATTCTTCATATTTGCACCATTTATTTTCTCATCAAATCCTTTGTAACATTTTTGGATTGTATCTTCAGACTGCAAAAGAAAAAAAGAATTATGTATATGCACAAAATCACCACGTAAAGCCAATAAATAATATTTCTTTACTAATTACCTTTTTCATATCATTCATTTGCCTAAAATATCTATAAATCTGTTTTTGCTTAATAATTTCGATTATGATAGAAACAGTCATGGATTTTTTTCCCCCTCTATCTTTTGTTATGCATACAGAAATGCATTTTTATGCATTTCTGAAAACTCCTTTATGAAGATGATAATATATATTATATAAATTATTTTTACATCTAACTAAAAAAACAATGAGTTTTTTTAGAGATGTTACTGTATACGTTTTATAACAAATAGTATTACGTATTTGATTCTTTGTCATTCATACAACGAAGATGAAGCAAATTTGAAAGCTTTTGTTAGAAAGAAAATATAAAGACATCCATCAACTTCATTTGAAAGTATATTGGTTTCAATCTAAAAATTAAATTATCTCAATTGTTTTTTGCAGAGATTAAATTGATAAATCATGTAATTTATAAAAATCACAATAAATGAATTACGCAGAAAAAATGCCCCTCAAATATAGTTTTCAAGTTTGTATGCACATTTTATACACGATTTCGATGAAAAAAAAACGTATATTGCATAAATATGTATAAATTTTGTTCCGTAGTGCGTTATGTTTATCTATACTTATAATAAAGCTCAATGTGTGTGTGTGTGTGTGTGTGTGTGTTGGCGCTCTACAGGCCAGGTCATTTGACATACAGCTACCAAATTTGGTACATGTATACCTTAGAGGTCGGGAATGTGCACCTGGGGTCCCGTTTTTTGAAATTTTAATTAGAATTTTAATTATTAATTAAAAACTAACTTTCCCGCCAAAAAAATCTTCCATTTTCCCCACCGCCAACTTTTCCGCCAAAAAAATCTTCCATTTTTCCCAACGCCAAATGATTTAGATTTTAGTTCTTTTTTTCTCCTAACAGTAATGAGGCTAGGGTTAAGATTTTTCGGCGGATTATTTCAAACGATTCTGTTTATTTTCTTAATGTTTTATGCATTTAAAATTAAACATTGTTAATTAATCCATTTTCAGATTCATTCTGAAGTACTTTTGAATTAAAATAACACAGAATAAAGGAAATTAAAAATGTCTAATCTGCATAGCGTTACCCCAACTGGAGTAGAAAAATTCACGCATTTGCGTTACCGTAAAAGGCGAAGAAAATTCACGCATGCGCACTGTGTTCTGATTGTTGGCATGGCAACCATTATCAACGGACGATTTAAATTACTTTTAGGTTAGTTGTATGCTTTTGTAAGTAAATTGTATTTATGTTAGTTATATATTTTTTGTATATGCTTATAGTTTTAAGTACATCGTTTTTTAAGTAGTTTTTTAAAATCTGTTTTCGACCGATTATTTTAAACGATTCATTTTATTTTCTTAGTGTTTGATGCATTTAAAATGAAACATTGTTAATGAATCGATCCGTTCATGATGAATCTGAGAAAATTTTGTTGACAAATTCTTGAGATATTATACAAATTAAGAAAGATATTCTTTAGTGCCCATAAAGTTTAAACGCTCAGTGACTCTTATCAGTAATCATATTATTAAAAAAAATGCTTTGTTTCAGTAAAAAATATTATTATATTAATTGCAGATTAATCCTTTACACTTTAATTTAAAGCATACATTCTACGAGGGGTAACAGAAAATTAGAGAGATACATATCACGTTATGACTGAAGGCCTTTATAATATTATGAGTGAATTATATGACTATCAAAATTTGAAGTTTTAAAATATTTAGCTGAAGAATCTATTAAAGTTGGAATTGCATAAAATATTTAATTATTAAAATTTTAACGAACATTAAGATTGGCAAACCGGCTGGTCGCCAAAGGCGGCTAGTTATCTATAAAATGACTGATTTTTTCCTCCCTTCTTCTTTGGTGTAGAGAAATATTTTTAAAGTGAGTTATTTCAAGTTTTATTTATCAAATTAGAGCTTAAATTTTAATCACTTAAAGAGAAAGCTATTTTTTTATATTTAATAAAATATCAGCTTTTTATTTATTTGTTATTATTTTTTTTTCTCCTTTTGGAACTTGTTATGTCAATTTTTCATTTGGTTAATAGATGGCAGCACGAGTTATCAATTATATTTTAAATTGATGATATTTTCTAATTCATTAAAAACATTTATACCTTACAATTCTTGATAATCGCAGGCTTTTCATAAAATAAATAATAAACAATATTTTAATCAGAGATTTTTAAGACATTTGTTTTGTTTTAATTTTTCTTCTTTTTTTTAAATACAAATTTTTCATGAAATTGAATATTTCTAAATTTACTTCTCAGATGGCAGCCCTGTTTACAATTCATAATGATGAATTGAATGAATATCTACTAAAATGAGCTGTTGAATTTTTATTTTAAAACTCAGTTTTATGACCAACTTTTACAACCACAGTACAACTTTTTCATACTACCTTATTGAGTTTTTAGTACTTGCTCACTTCTTGGTCGTTTTTTTTTGCTTCATACCATTGTTACTATTGGCTTTTAAGTCAAAGAATGGATGCTGCGCGATATTTTTTGTATTTTTATTTACTGAAAAATACCATCTCAGTAAAAATAATATTCTCTCAGAATGTGCCATTCATTTCCAGAGTTTTCAACAATTCATATATAGTTTTTTTTTTCTAAAAATATAATGAATAGTTTTGAAATTTGTCATATAATTTATACATTTAGATAAGCGAGTCTAAGAAAATTATAATTAATTTTGGATACAATTCATCAGAGCATTATATTTAAATATGATCTGATACTTTTTCGATTCTCCAATCTAAAAAATACCAATTTTATAAAAATTTTAGCTGCTTTACCTTGGTTCAGTCTGCATTTATCTGTTTCATATGTTGATAAGAAAAATTCATGTACTTTTCCGGTACTTTTTATATCCAATTCTTTAAAAAGGTTTTAAGATTTATGTTTTACCAATTTTGAGTTTTAAAACTGGTAATTTTGGAAAGCAATTGGAAATTTTAAGATTGCTAACATATGAGACAAAATTCACCTAAGCAGTTAAAAAAAAAAATTGTAAAATTTTTTTAAAAAATAGTACTGTTAAATGTAAATTATTGCACTCGCGTATAAAAAATGTTGCTTTTATTCTACTCAATAAAAATTAAAATGTCTGAAGAAAGAACTTAATTTTGACTTAAATTCGCACAGCAGATATATGTAATCTAACATTGAAATAGTTCATGATAGTAACATCTATCGCTTCTATTTCGATAAAAAATAAAAGTGACAGAACATTTGTTCAAATTAGCTTTAAAAAATGGAATAAAAATTTTTAAAAAAACTATATGAGAGGGAACAGATATTAAAAGAATGATATGTTTCGATATTATGGGACATATAATTTAGGTTACAAAACAAAGGAACAGCACATTTAATAGCACATTTAATATTTCCTGGTGCTAGAAATATGTTTACGGGATTTCTTTTAAATCTGTCAAAAAGTGTGGAGTTTATAAAGGTAAAAGAATAAACAAACAATGTTCAGTTTTATATATATTAAATTTTATATAGATAGAACGACTAAATAAAATCTATGCTGAAATATTATCAATCATTATCTTTCAAATCAGTCATTATCTTTTAATACTTCATTTTTTACTTTATACATACATAAGAGTATTATTGAAGGTTTTTTTTGTGTGTGTGCGTGCGTATTTATTATTTATTTGCCTGTTTATAGGCAAGGTTTGAAAATAAGTATCAGAAAATAAAAAATAATGACAATCCACATTTATAATTAACTTTCATTTAAGAAAGCATACATGTACTGAAACAAAATATATATTTAACATATATGCAATCACACATCCATCTGACTTACTGTGATTCTCTTAAAAAAAATGCATTAAAAACTAGTTCCAAATTTTCTCCCTCAGAATTTCAAGATAAAAAAAATGTTGTTTACGATTAATTCCTATCTATTATATATTATATACACTTACAACTTATTACTATTATATCATTTATCTAGAAATTGCCACAAAAAAGTAAATTCTTTTATATACATGTTAAGGAATATTTATTCATATATAAGTAAGTATTTTGATTGAGTTTTAACTGTTTGTGACCAAAAGCGGCATAAAATTCATAAATCTATAGAAACTCAAATAGATGAACACCAGCTCAAAAAACGTTCTAAAAGTATTTTAACAAATAATTAAAATTAATGATGTAATAACAGATAGTGTTTTTAATTAAAAGATATAATTTAAAACGTTTTTTCAAAGGAAATGAATAGTAAACAAAGAAGTAGAGAGAATAATATTCCATAATAGGATACGAAACTAATATCGTCACTTAATGAAAAACAGTATTCAGCTTCAAATTTTACAGAAAAAAGAAAAAAATGAATCTTTTCGCAGCCATTAAAGAATGATTAAGATTTTTTTTTCATACAACAAAAAACTAGGTATATTCGCTATTCGTTTTAAAATGTTTAATTTAACTTCATTTCTCTTACGGAATTTTGAAAATTGAGATAAATGATGTCGCTTGTTTAAAGTACAATGTGCTGCTCATATCCTTTCCCGAGAATAAAGATTGTGAGAATGCATCAAAAGACGATTTAAAATGCTATTACCACTGAAAAGGAGAAAGAAAAACATTAAATAACAGAATTATTAACGGAGTGAAAAAATAAAGTGGTTAACTTAGCATTATTCATTATGGCATATTTTATTTAGATTTTAATCTTTTTACGAAGTGCAATTTTTTTCTTCTTTTATTGCCAAAACAATTGTAAAATAAACATGACGAAAATATTTATTAGATGGAAATAGAAACGTAAATAAATTTTTGTTCACTACTGTTTTAAAAAATCATCAGTAATTCCCTGCCCTAGTCAGCATATATACCATCTTTTTATTTTAAATTATCCAGTTTGCTTTACTTGAAATAAACTGGGATTGATACTGTCTATAATTCTGCTATAATATTTTATGATATGCTAACTGAGCAGAAGTAAAACTCATGTTTACTACTCTAAAACAAAAAAATATTTTTATAATAATAAAATCCATGTTTTCTGCATGATCTGAAACCTTTATTTTTTGAAATTATTTACTCAATAATTCAGTAGATAATTATGCTAAAAATTTTCCGCGTTTGCTATTTGAAAATAAACGTTGCAAAATATTCGAACCACTTTCATATTTCAGTTTAAAATTTTACTTCTTACTATCAAAATAAGATCATTCATATTTTTTTTTTTTTTTTTTTTTTGCTACTAGCATAAATTATAAGTATATAAGTGTTGTACGTTATATTTATACATCCTGCATTCCATCTCTAACAACTTTTTCTCTCTATTTTGATTTCTATAAAAATATAAACAATATTTACTCATTTTTAAAAGACTACCTAAAACATGTGACGTTGAAAGACAATTGGATTTAAATGCAGATAATTAAAATATTTACGATATATTTGAAAATTATTATTATTATTTTTTTTTTGATGATTTTACAAAGAACTTAAATGATTTGGCTGACTAAATATTTTTTAGATAAACCCCACAGATTTTGAAATAAGTTTACTTTATTAAATAAATTCTTCTTCCATTTCAGTCTTTAATATATATTCAAATGATTGCAAACCTTTTTCTCTTTAATTGATGTATTTAGAATAATAAAGATATTTCAGAATCGTCATTAAAAGATGCTTTTGTTTCTTCTTCAATCAAATTTTGTTTTTACAATTTTTCTTAATATTTTACTTAGGCTTGAGCTTTTCCATAATTTTATCATTAGATAAATTAATTAACATTTGTGTGACTCAATAATTTATTATACCTAAAGGGTTAAAGCATGCATGTAGCTTCAAAATTCATTTAAGCTCATTCAAAAATTTCCTGTCTTCACTTTTGACATAAGGGATAAATTTGACTGTACTTACCGATGTATAATTCAATTCATCCAAGCATCCAACAATTACATCTGCTACCGGTCCTCCTTCTGAAATGAATGGACAATTAAAACGCTTTTAAGCAGACAGATTAAAATCTTTTTTTTAATCTTTAAATTTTAATAGTCTCTACTAACAAATCAAAAGATGAAAGTTAATTATCTAAGAATATTTGCAATATTTATTAAACTTCGTCATCATCGGACCTGTCATCCAAAGAATTTCAACTTCTACTGGGAATGGATTCCAGACCAGTACAAGGAAAAATACGCATTGAGAAATCATAAAAATCTTCAAATTTAGGAGGTCATCAGACTTTTGTTTAAATTTCTAGTCAGTAAATAATTTTTTAAATCAAAATCTTAAAATGTTGAAGGTGATACAACAAGTTCCGGCATAAGATTTTTCCTGGACAGAATGATCGTATGTTCGAGATTCGATCTCAGGAAGTATTTGGTATTTGTTAATCTAATGACGTTACATTTGACGTCGTTGTCAGATGTGTAAGGTTAAGCGTGGGTTGTCAATTAAATTATAATACTTAATGTATGAATAGTATAATATAGTTGCATTATGTTTTAAAATTTGAACATGATTCCAAAGAAATCAAACAATGAGTTTGATTTGTGATAGCTTTTTCCATCTAGATTTTTAAAAATGTGATTCCAAAATAGTGCCCTCTCCCTCCCTCTTGGAGCGCTTAGAATGAGAAGCTCCTGATATGGTGGATGGTTCTCATCGGCTTGATATATACAAACACTCTATTGGGTTGCATACTCCCTACCAATGACGGAGGTGACTCCTTGGGGGAGTTTTCCTAAGGCAGGTGATGGCCCTTTGCACACCACCATAGTTTCCGCCTATGCTGTCTTGGCATTTCGATCTTACAAAATTTCCGTGTGTCTTCAGGCGAGTTGGAGCATTCATCTATGATTCCAAAATAGCATCTTGTTTTATTAAAAAGAAACATTTTAAATGCATCTATTTAAGAAATCGATTGCTCTTTATCATCAGTTTCATACTCATCACCTCAAGTAAAGATAATTTTAACAGCATCTTCAATGCTAGTAATGGATTAAAAACTCTTAACTAAGACAAATAAAGGCTGGACAGAGAAAAGAACCGATTATTTTCTTTCTGGTAAAAAAAAAGTAATTGCATGAGCTTTTGCTTGTCATTCTATTTCGAAGAAAATATAATAGTGTTTTTTAAAGATAGTATAGTATTTATGTAAATTAATGGGGTTTGCATATTATCAATTCATTTCTTCATGACTTCAGACATAACATAACAAGATAAAACAGATATAATAAAGCAAATAAGGAAGAAAACTTCATTATTTTTAGACACGGTTATTTCCAACGATTTACTTTGTTGCATTTTTTGAAATAATGAAGAAACCCATTTTAAATTAATTCAACAGTTTTTAATTAACATAAATCTCACGTTTTTTGAAAATAATTGAAATGCCTTTCAGTTTTCTTCAGTGACAGACAAAAAATATTATCTTTAATTCTAAAGACCAATTAATTTAATTTGGATCAACTTAGATTTCTTGTCATGATTTTGAATCATATTTCAGAGTATTTAGAATTATTAGCTCAATGTAGTCACGACATTATATCCCGCTATTTCAATCCGAAATTCAAGGCAGATTAATTATGATACTTTTACACATATATGAATATTTACTTTAAATTGTAATAAACTGTTAATAAATTTCAAATAATCATTAGACATAATTTAGTTACAGTGCGTGACTTTTAGAGAAAATGACTATTTGCTAATTTTTGATCTCGAAACAGAGTTATCACTTATAAGAATATCAATATGGAGACATCGAGAAATTTCTTATCAAGTATGAAAATTATTTTCTATCAAAAAATTAAAAGAACTGCATTTCTTGATTATCTTAAAATCTTCGTAAAAATCTCAGAATTTACTCCAAATCGGAGTGTTATTTTTTAAAGTACTAATGAAGAAATTCTTCTAAAAATATAACATATCATAAAAATACAAATTTTTATTGAAAATAAAATACGCTTAAATTATATTGAACGAACTGTTGAAAGGAATTTTTTTTTTGTTTACTGTTTTTACATTCAAATGATAACTGAATTCTAAACAAAAGTTATTTTCAAATTTTCTCTTTGGTCTTTTTGACTCTTTTTCATATTTTCTATTATATAATGAAAAATTTTCAAAATATGAAATCAGAACAAATTAAAGAAAACTAAAACGAAATTTGCTAAAATGTTTGTGGTGACGGTTCTTCATTTGAAGGAGTGGCTAGCATGGGTGATTTCTAGGAATGATCTCCCAATACATTTGCATACAAAGATAAAAGCCATTTAGCAATAGTTATTCCTAATGATTTTGGAAAATGTAAACCACATTTTATTAAAATTTAATACAAATAAATTATTCGTTTTTGAAATATTTATCAAGAGTAAGTCGCATATAGAGACCCTTATTTCTTACTCCAATAAATTATTTGATGAAAAAAAAATTCATGTCAAGGGACAATATCTATGTTTTCAAAATTGAAGGGAAAATTTGTATTTTTTAAAAAAAAATCAATTTTCCAATTTTATTTTCTTGAAGTATGAAACCTTTCCCTAATAATAGAAAAGCACAATGTATATAGATTTAAAAAGCCAAAAGTTCATAAATTAACTTTTAAAAATATAATTAATAAGAGCTTCTATGATAAAAAAAAATGAAGTTTTTTGCTTTTTTCTCAAATTTCGTTAAGTATTGCAATTGTAATTGTATGGAATTCATACTTCAATATTTAAAAGATTGTGAATTTATTAATGAAATTTTTATGCAGTTATACATTTTTTGAGGTTATATATGATGGAAGATATCATGCTTATTTATATTTTAAAATTATATATATATATATATATAATCTTTCTTTGAGAATATAATAAAAAGCAATCCAGTCTACTTGCAATTAGTCACGTGTTATGCAAATTTTTAAGGTATTTTGTCCAAGGATATTTTTGAGCAAACCAATTAGTAAGTAAAAACTGTTTCAGCTGTTTTATAATGATAATGGTTTATTCTTTGTATATATAGTAAGTCTGGTATTTTATATTAAATTAACTTGCTAGAAAATGCCTATCCTTTACTACTTAAATTCTAATAATATTTTTTCTCAAGAAAATCTCAATTCTCTTTTTATTGTATTTGTAACACTATTCATTTCTGGACGTTAATTCAACGGAATTGGTGTTTTCATTGAATTATAGGCTGATAAAAGAAACTAAATATATTCACTTATCTTTTTAGTTAATTTGATTTGATTTAAAGCACTTTACTAGAAATTGTAGAAGGAAGATCGGCGATTAACAAAAACTCATTTACCTGAAGAAAAAAAAAAGATTTGATTAATGATTACTGTCACACGTTTGCCCCTCGCCACTTTGAAAAAAATCATTTTGTAATTATTTAGAACATATTTATAGCTTATTCCATGAAATTATAGTGATTTCGTTAAAAAAAAAAAATCTAAGTTTCATCGCTAAAAGAAAACAGATGCGTATTTGGAAATTAACTGTTTTTTGCAGATTTAAGATACAGTTTATTAAAAAAAACCTAAGAAAATTTTTCTTTTTTTATTAAATTTTGGCGTTCTACCCAGCATTTCTTCTTTTATTTACACTGTTTATTATTAATAAGATGATGGTTATTATTCAAAACACAAACATTAAATCATAAAGGACAAACTGTCCTTAAAATTAAAAAAAGAATTCAGAAGCATCTGTGCTGCATTCTTGAATGCATATAAAAACTCCAAAGGGAACAAGTTTGGATACGGAAAAAGATTTAACATTCGTATATAAGTTGTAATTCTGAGTATTTCTCTTTTAAATAAAATCACATTGGATAATTAGTTTCTAAGCAAATCGGCCCAATAAAGAAACAGTTAAAATTCATCTTTTCCTAGATTACGAATTAAAGTTTTGATAATAAGTAGCTCACAAAACGAAAGAAGAATTTGCTAGCATTCACAATATAATTAATACATTTCCAAGAACCCAGAAAAAGATAGAAAGGCAATCAACAGTGAATAGATTCATCACTCATTTCAAATGTATAGAAAATTTAATTAATGAAAATTTTGTGTGAATTTATTACTGTTATTATTAAATAATGTGTCCGTTAATTATTCATTCGCTATATCTGGATCTTTTTTTAATATATTGTTTAATTGTTTAGTAAGGCGAGTACACTTATGCTGTATTAAATACATCAAAATTCAATGTAAGGTTGCTACCAAATTATTACATTTATAATTATTGCAATTTCAACATTCAGGGTGATAAATATTCATTTAACAAAAAATAGGCTTAAAAAGGGAGATAGAAAATACGTACCACAAAGTAGCTCTCTCATTTCTTTGGCTTGTTTTTCCACATCGGCAAAAGCAAATACAAATACTAGCAATATCTGCAAAGCAACTAACAAGATGAAACGCATCTTGATAAACTAACTTAAAGGACCGTCTTATTAAAAAAAATATGGTAGAACGATATTGTTGAATATGTTCAGAGCAAACTGGTACAATTTATAGGGCTGTATACTGCTATTTAACAAAATGGTGTCTTTTTTTATTATTGTTTACTGTTCAATTTAACTTTTTAGAATTCACGTTGATATCCGGCCTCTTTTTTTACACGGACTTTCCTCTTCTTTGTGATAGCATTTTGAATTTTTCTCTTCCAAGTATATTTTATTGAAAGTTTTAAGTATCTGACTCACACTGAATTTACTCTGACAATCAGTGACATTCTGAAATTTAAAGAAAAATTTTATTGACATTATCATTTCTGTGCTGTGAAATAAACTTTAAACCTTCATTGTTATTCGTGAACAAACATTTTATTCCTCAATTGAATCGATGGCTTTAACAAAGATTTTCAATCAAGGCCAATTTGAATGATGTTGGTATCTTTCAATGGTTGTTTAGTTGATTGATTGATCATTCTTTTGTAAATAAATTTGTATATTCCAATTCAGATATCTGTTCCTTTCCTGCAAATGAAAGTTGGTTACAAGGTGTGAAGATGTACATATGTTTGTATCGCAGCAGAAAATATTTCAAAATGATTTCAATCAGTCCAAGTGAATGTTATTCAAGTATTTGTGAGGGTTTCTATTATTCTAAATATATTTTAATAAAAATCAGTAAATAAAAATATGAATGTAGTGATTTCTAAACATCATGCTTTAACTATCTAGATTTAACTTTAGCCTTTTGTGTAATATACTTTCATATTGTTTATTTTGTCCAATTACAAACAGTAAATAGCCATAGCTTAAATCCAAATTCGAGATTTTGCTTACTGTTGCTACTCGTACTGAAAAATGAAGCATCAGATTCTAAAATTTCCAGTGTAGGATCAAAGCTAGACAACCGCATTTTTCGAAAATAGCTAATGTCAATCCTTCGAAGTGTAACTAAAGATCTCAATTCAAGGGACCTTTCATCTTGATTAAAGCATCCCCATGCATGAAAAGTATGAGACATTAAACAGGTAAATTATATATTGGTGAAATACTCGGCATAAATTAAATATAGAGAAAAAAATGACAATGAACTAGGTGTAGATTTAAAAAAAAACACCATGACTCAGATGTGAGACTGCTATTAAAAACCTAAATATTTGGTTGATTCTTAGTAGATTGTTTCATAATTTATCAGTATTCGTTAATATTCTTTTTTTTTTTACTTATAGTTTAATTATTCTTTATTTACTTGGTATTAGTATCGATCTTTAACTAAAACTATTTCTGATTCAAGCATGGTTCAGCAATTATTTTAATTGTTAGAAATAGTTCGATTTAACACTTTAGCACTTTTGCTTTTATTTTAAATTACAATTAAATTATACCTTTTGTTACGGGAAAGGGTTGCCTAACTAATTAAGAATCCACAGAATACATGAGGTGTTTGTGGTTAAAGTGCAATTTTGATGTCAAATAATAGCGTTTTTACTTCCTTGTTTACGTAGTATAGAGAAGGTATAGTAATTGTCAAGAAATTCGAATTCAAGATGTTAACGAATCTCCACTTTTAGACGTCTCTGAGCTCGAAAAGCTCATTTCTGGTAAATGTCTGTCTGCAGTTTGCCCGTGACAAAGATAACTCAAAAACGCTTTAAACTAGATGGTTGGAATTTTTTAATCGGTCTTTATACCAAATTTACAAATTTCCATCAAATTTGGAATAAAATTTGTTTGGAGGAAGTCTATCTTGAACTTTTGAAATATAATTTAACACGATAATTTCAAAACGAAGAGGGTTAGATGCATAAAATTCGATGCACAGATTTAATATCTATAGTGCAGACACCTGTCAAATTTTGAGCCAAATCAATCTACAGGTTGACTGTCTGTCCGTCTGTACTTTCAGAAGCATATTGATACGTTACTTCAAAACGCAATGACTTAAATATATCAAATTTCGTATGGGATTTTGTGATTATAAGTGCAGTTTTGTGTCAAATTTTGGTTTTAATCGAATGAGAACACTTTTTGAAAGGCAAATTCGATTTTTGGATACTATTAAAGCATGTCAGGAGTTAATCACCAAATTGCTTATCAAGAATGAGAAAATAGATTCAGTAAAAGTGCTAAATTCAAGCTAAAAGTTAATATTTCGTTATTATTGTATGCAAGTGCTATGCAAAGCGTTCTCTTATATGAAAGTGTATAAGAAAATATGCTAGAAAGTTGGAAGACCATTCCTGCTCGGTAAATAATGTCATTTCAACTTACAAGTTTGAGAAAAAAATACATAATACATGGGAGAAAAAATTAAAATATTAAATCATCGAAGTGTTAAAAACTGACCATTATGTACGAGTTCTTTAAGAACTACGAATATTATTTTTATTATATATAATTGTATTGTTCCGTTTGCATTTTCAAGCATTTTTTTATCATTTATGCAAGTCATATCCGTAAGATTTTCAAGTTATCTGTATGAAAATTGAGAGCATAAACAATTGGAATAAGAAATTTGTATCTTCAAAGCTTTCTGCAATCTAATATGTTGCTCAGTTACGAAAAGGTATAGATTATAGAAAATCCAATCGAATATGTAAACAAAATATGTTGAATAAACAGAAGGTTTACCTATTTTATTTAATTTGACCTATTTTTTATTTGTAAATATGGTGATTTATTATTAATTTTTCACTCATTTTTTGATGTGGTAAATCTATTTTGTACACTTGTTTATTCTCAAAATAATAATGATAAATAAATAAATAAAACTACTTAGGGATTTTCTTGTATTCGTTATCAAGTAAACCCGTTTTTTTAATTAATAATTTTTACATATTTTAATAAGTTTATATATTATTTAGACATCTTTATTAAAACATTAACTTCATATAAAATGATAAGATGTCCCGATTTTGAAAAGATTCAAGACGATACCTTATAATCTATAATAATTTTGCAAATCAAGTAAAAATTGCATGCTCAGAATTATAAGAATTTTCCATTTTTATTTAAATAGTCCTTAAAAATAAACTTTTATTACTTTAATTGTTTTTGATTAATTATTTACATTAATACATATTAATGTAAATAATTATATATTAATGTAGGATAGCTATTTACTGCATTTACAAAATATTTTAGTATATTTTTAGTGATATAAGTCAGATATAAGAGAATTGAATAAATGAATATTATTTTTAAGGCAATTTCTTCCGGTGAATAAAATAAAGACATGCCTCGCAACTTTATTTATTTTTGGTTCCTGTCCATTTCATCTTTATTATAACACTTGACATCCATTAATATTAAGTCACTATCATATGACAAACGTACCTTTATGTAATACATATGCTTTCATGTCATGTTCGCTAATAAACTGGCAATATACAATTGATACGTTTCAGGTGAGATAAATATATTATATTAGTAATTTAAAATCATGAAAATGAATCTTAATCAGAAACACTCGTATCACTTCTCGGTTTTCTATTGTGAATGCATGTGTTACTTCAAATATAAAAACCACGCTGTTGTAAATTATAATTATAAATAATATTACGGACTTTATAATAATATAACAAATTTATTACTCTATCTCAGGTCTTCCTTTTCTTACACTGATGAAATGATTGAAGTTTTTACACATTCAATTATTGAAGGTAAATGTATTTTTAATGATTTTTTAACTATCATTCTCCAAAAAAGTACAGATTAACATCTATTTTTTTTACCTATGAAGTTTAGGTTTTTGAACTTCCTAAATGAGTAGGTGAGGGAGTATTTTGTTTTATAATTGTAGTTTTAAGTTAGGAACAGTTTTGAAATGGAAATGAAAAAAAGAAAGAGGAAAAAAAAAGCTCTATTGTAATGCCTGGTATTCTTCTTTCTGCAGTAAAAATGCAATTATAATGTGCATTTAAAATATATAATAATTGAACTGCATTGTTAAGCAATATGCAATCCCTAAGAATAATAAACCTATTAAATTCAAAGCACTAAAGCTCCAACGAAAAGAATTTAGTTTTTTTTTAATATTTTGTTTGTCACTTATTTACTTTTTCTTCTTCTTCCTTTTTTGTTCAGCATGAGGTAAAGTGATAGCAACTGCAATTTTCAGCAATTTTCACTGTTGGATATTCTAAATACATATAGCATGAAACGCTATGATGATGACGCTATGATGTTTAATGCTATGAAAACAGTTTACGAAAATCTTTCATCATTGCTATGTACCCTTTCCTCTACTCATTTCAAATTGAAACTATTTAGATTGACCAATCATCGTAACATGTAAAGGAAAGATGAGTTTGTACGTAAGTGTAAAGAGTTAGCATTTCATTTAAATGTATTAGATAACTGTAATTTTGATTACAGATACGATGATTAGTCAATAATAAATGACATAATTCTAACCTAAAATTACGTCATTTATTCATCATGCCATACAAATCTTAAGAACGTGAAGATTTTATAAGCTCATTAAAGTTAATAAAAATTTATACCTTACGTCAGATTGTTACAAACGAGATTTTTTTTTTAAATTTAATTCCTCTTTTATTATGTTAAACGTTTTAATAGTTATTAATCTTTAAATAAAATTATTCTGTGATTTAAAGAATATCAGATCCTAATCACCTTAGCTTATAACTTGACTATGAATATCTAGAATCTATTTTAATTTACAGAAAAATTGTATTTTATCATTATTTAAAACGAAACCATTCATCAGGTAAATAATAGTGCATTTAATATTTTATTACTAGTTAAATATTAGTTTACAGTTTCAAGCCTAGATAAATAAAAATCATGAGTTAACGACTTTTATGGATCAACTTTTCTCAGCAATAAAAAATAACTTCCCGAAAAAATGTGTCGTTAAATTTGGATGAAAGGAATCATGATTGCTGATATAAGTTAAATTACTATAATTTGCATTTAGCAACTTTTGGATTCCCTTCTTTTCTTATTTTCTGAGACTTCCTAAATTTTTTTTAAATAATAAATATTGTATATAGTTTATACTTCCTTAATTTTAAATAGAAAGAATATTCATATAAGATGGTCATTAAATAGATCAACCTATATACAAGCTCATAGCTGCTGCAACAATATACAGATGATTGAAATTCCATATACAGTATGCTCTCAAGTATGAAGTAAAAATAAACACCAATATATCATTTTAAAAGTTCCAGAGATGGATATTTTCAGAAAATTTCTATCAGCAACCTTCAGTTTTTGCTTGCATTGCTCAATGAAAATGTATTAGAAGCAATATATGTTGCATGATTTTTATTGTGGTAAGTGCACACAAAAAAGTGGAAATTGTTACTTTAGATTTAGTTTACGAATTAATTATCTGAGGATCATGAATTAAGTTGAACAGATTCTAATAATTAATTTGTACCTGAATGTAAGATTTCATCATTTTAGCAAGACTTAAGCATATAAAAAACGTAACAATGCACGACTTATCTGTTTTTCGAACCCGATATTTATAACTGATTTATATGATTGTGTTTTAGGTGTGAACATCATAAAGATGGTGGTGTTATAGGGTTAATGCCTTCACAATAGTATGTAGAATTTATTTGGGATACGGCCCCGATACACATATTACAAACGCCCACAGCATTCCATTTTGTACTTTAAATAGTCCAAGTATATTAAAGAGTCAAAAAAGGGGGAAAAATGGTTTTGAATAAAATACGTTCATTGCGCCATCTATTGTCTTTTAGAAAAACCTTCAGAAATAATCATATGAATTTTTTAAAGAGCGAAGCATTTCATTAATTCCATTACTGTTTCACATCTATGCCTTCACGCAACATAATTTGTATATAGAAGATGGTGGAACAGAAATGAAGCACGAATCGTGGCAAAGATTTGTTGAATTTAATATCTGATGGCTTTTCAAGTTTAATTATTATAGATATGGATTCGATACCCAAGTATCAACATTATTTCATTCCTGTTCACTGCTTTATGTTCCTTTTATCTTTCAATTTCAACGGCATTGGCATATAGTAACATCCTACCATTTCCATAGATGAATATACCAAGAAATTGGTAAATGGTCGTAACCACTTAATTTTAACAGAAATCCAATATAATATAATTAGAAGGTAACTTAATAATACGTTTGAAATTCGTAAATATTTAATTATCATGCATTGCATCTAACATAAAATAAATTAGAATGTTATTTCAACTTTTTATGGAACAATTTGCTTTTCCTAACTCAAAAATTCTTTCGCATTCCTGTTCCGTAATTAAAATTTTTTTAAAAAAAATTTCCGTCAGAAAAAAATTTGCTTCCATCTTAAAATTAGGAAATACTCAAAAAATTAAACAATTCTTATTAATAAAATAAGTTAGAATGTTATTTCAACTTTTTATAGAACAATATGATTTTCAAAATTCAAGAATTCTTTCGTATTCGTTGTGATTAAAACTTTTAAACTTTTTTTCCGTCAGAAAAAAATTTGCTTCCATCCTAAAATTAGAAAATACGCAAAAAATTAAACCATTCTTAATAATAAGTTCATGAAGATAATTTAAGTATAAGTTTTTAGAAAAATTTTAATAAAATTATTTTTCCTTACTACTATTAAAGTCTGGGGGGAAAAAAGCCTCAGTTAGAAATTTCCAGATCTAATTTTTTTTGTTGTTGTTGCGAACCGCTTGTGAGCGTGAGAGGTTAAAAAGAGCTACACCTAATTATATAATTTCACGCGATATCTCATTATTACATTGACTTGTAAAATTATTTCTTTGTTTAAATTTTACTAATTTTTACTTCATTTGAATCTTCAAATCATTTTATGTAAATAACAATTTTTAAATACAAAAGAACAAAACTGGTTTTTAAAAGAATGTAGAATACATTATTGAAAAATGGAAACATACATGCAGGTAAAAAGAAAGTGAAAATTATAAATTTCAAAGAAAAATCGAAACGCAGAATTAAAGATATCCACTCTAATTGTGGCCCAGTAGGTATTATTTAATTGTTAAAGATAAGCATAGAATTATGCTGGATAAATACTTTAAAAGGAATGAAGAATTATTCTTTATGCTGATTCAACTAACAACTGCAAAAATACCAAAGTCTAAAATTTTTATATATTTCTCCCTCTATCTTATTAGTCATATTTAATTAACTATTACGAACTATTATTAATATAAATAATAAACAATTTTTTAAAGTAGCAGTTTTAAAAGTTAAATTAACTTAGTTTTAACATTAGTTCTTTAAAAGAAGAAAAAGCCGTTTTTAAAAGAATATAGAAAGAACTGTTCGAAAATGAGTTGAGAAAAGTAAAGCAGAGATGGGTAAGGGTCAGAGCTGGTAATTCGAGATGGGTAAATATGTCAATCAAAGTAAGTAATTATATTTTATATTTTTTAAATCCATGAATTTATTGTTTCAAACATAAAAATAAAAATTTTATACTTTTATGCATCCATCTGTTTTATTAGTCATGTTAACTTAAATATTTTTTTTACATTTTGACATCTTGAACAGAACAAGTTCTACTTTTCAAAGAACAAAGCAAATCAATTAGTAAAACTGGATATCTCGATTTTAGAATGTTTCAATGGCAAAAAAGGTCATATCGAATTCTGTTTTCTCAATACAGCCATTGATTTGTGTAATATAATAAATGCAAAACTTTAATGCATTCTAAAATAGGGAACTTTTTTTAAAAAAAGGTTAATTTGTGGATGCAATTTTAAAAATAATTATAAAGTCCAGATGATTGCATTAAACTTTTGATTTTGTAATTTTTCTGCAGTAAATTTACTGATTAAAATACCAAAAAAGTGCAAGTCTTTAAATTATTTAAAACATTGTTTTACTGGAACTGTATGGTTATATATTATTCAATTATAGAGTCATGATTAGAACGGACATCATATAAATGGAAATCAGAAAGGAAGTAGTTTATTATACAAAATTACAATTATTTACTAAACGTGATTTTTACGTAATAAGATTAGCACTTCTGATTTACAATAAATGCATTTTATAACACATTATAAGATAGGTTTCAATGCCTACTTGTATGCAGTGATTTATTTAACGATCATTTTTTCTGTTCTCGAAATCTTAGTTGGAAGAATAAATCGCCAAAGTAATGACAACTTTATTAGCTTTCCAGAAATGTTTATCTAAGAGGTCAATCTCGGAATCGGATTTCTGCAAGATTTTTCCTCCATTTCCAATCTGAGGAAACAGCCGAACTTCCATTTAAGGTGACATATTGACCGACAGTTTACACGGACTGGAACATTCCAAAGATTACTCAAGATTGTTTCGCACTTCCACGGATTCACATGTGTGACTTTTCTCTTCTTCTATTTTGACCTTCACACATAACAGAGCTAATCCAGAAAGGAAATGAAAGACAAATAGAGAACGATTACTCTCTCCCCCCCCCCCCCTTTTTTTTTTCGAAAGCCCAAGTCGAACATATTGGGAGGAAGAAACTGGAATGTTTATAATTCGGCATCGTAAGCCGAATCGTTCGTTGATTTCAAAAAGTTAAATCCAGGAACCTGGATTTCAATTTATTTTATAGTCTGTATATTTCAATTACCTTTTAAAATATACAATGGCGTAATAAGACGAACAGCACCAAGGATGCAATACTTAATATTTGTCCTTTTCCATCTCAATCGTTGGCATATATTATTAAAAGTGTAAAATATACTCAAAAACTGCTGCTGTGGAATTGCCTGGTATATTTAAATCCTCCTTTCCATTACTCACCCGTCAAAAACTTGAAAAAAAAAAACACTTTTTGTCATGTGCTTTGTCAGAGGCTTCGCTTGCACAAACGATTATGAACGTTTACTCAAGGCCACACATACTTTCTATGGATGGTGTGACTCATGCATTGGGGATGGTAATCACTGATTTAAATATTCTTTCAAAATACTAAGTTCATTATTTTTAAACAAATGTGATCAAATGTCTGTTTGCTATGCTCTTTCGTTTTCTAAGCTCTTTCAAAATATTAGTGTCTGCGCTAATTATTTTACTTTCCATCATAAACTTTAATTGAAAAGAGTTTTATTTTTGTCGAATTATACTGTTCTTTAAAGTTGCGACCATCTTTCTTTTGCATCTTGAGTGCTCAGAAGTATTTTTAAACTTGAATTTTGTATCGAAGCATCACTTTTTTCTTACAACAAAGTCGATATATTTATCAAACAAAGATAATGTTTCATGTCGGACCATATGAATCTATTTAATACTTAAATTTAAAAAAATTATATAACAAGTTGCTCTGTAATTATACTTTTCGCTTTGAATTTACCATATAAAATTGCTTAATTTCATCGATTGTGCTTGAAAAGTTTTTAAAACTGGTTTAGCTTAAATAATAAGAAATTCTTTTACAATTGATTTCGCATTAGACCAATAATTTTTTTAAAGCTATATACATAATGATACAGCATATTAACAAGAGAAAATAAATAGGGTTCACCGAAAAAATAAATCATAATCATCGGCGAAATATAGATATAATTTTTAAAACTTTTAATATATAAAAGATATAACTAAAAGATAACTAAGCTAGCATCCTTTTCGAAGTACAAGAATGAAAAGCAACATAAATTAATTTTAACATTTCTTTAGAAATTAGATTAAGTTTAAAAAAATACATTTTTTTTTTTGTATTTTAAGTATGAACAGGAAATTAAAAGTGAACGCTCAATGATAAATATAATAAATTAACAAATTTAGATTATTTTAGAAAAGTTCTTATTCAGATAACAAGTAAATTATTAAAACGTAAATTAAAGTATAATAATTATTAACAGGAAGACACAACAAATAAATATTGTTGTTTTTCTGATACTTTTTAAAATAAAATTTCTTTCTAGGCTATTTTAATCTGCATTAATATTGAAATATGAACCTTTATATTTAGTGAATATTTATATTCTTTTTCTTTCAAATTTCTTTTAGCGCAAAATAATTAAGACACTTTTTCTGTCAACGTCGGACCGTTCGCTACTCGCTTCACGTTTTAACATTGACAAAAAATGTCCTAATCATTTGTATATTATATTTAGTTTATGGTACTCTAATTGATTGATTACTTCGCCAATAACAGAGGTTTTCTTCCACGTTTCTCACAAAATTAATGATGGCCCCATTAATTAATCAAAATTAGTGATTTTGCTATAATTTCTACCTTTTCTTTAAGAATTCAAAATTAATCTTTATTTCAAAGAACAGCAAATTTGACGGAATTTTTCTTCTGCGCCAGCTCACGTGTAGCTGTTTTTTTTAAAGCTTTCCCCCATGTCCAGGGGATCAAAAGTATGTCATTGGGGTGAAGACCCTTTCTCATTTCGGCAGTGAGAAATACCTTCCAGTCTGCAATCACCTGCCATTTTTTGTGAACAGATTTTATCTGGGTTATAAAAAAATGTCTACACCCTGTGTCGAAATAATTGACTAGATCCATCTCTCTTTTCCTAATGGTATTTCATACCCCGCCTGACCCCCACCTTATCTGGTAGCCCGAGGGTCGACGAGCCAAGTCGATGGTGCAATCATCCATCTAAGGAAATACCACCTTTCTCTTCACTTTCCTCCCTCCTGGAACGACGATTCTATATTTTTGATATATATATTTTTACGTTAATGAACGGTGTTTAAGTTAGAAAGTTACCAACCTTCGGATTAGCCAGTTCTTTGTCTGATTTCGATATACTTTTCCAACGAAAATGTGACAGTTACAAATAACAAAATCTTATCTTGGCTACTCGTTGTAAAAAGTTGATGGAAAGATATTAACATATAATTGCAAAATTAGCTGAAAAAACTTCAAACTATTCGTTCTGATGTGTTTGAAGATACCAAAAGAAAATATGATTTTGAACTTAGATGTAAGAAAACGGTTTGCCAATTCTGGAAATTTTTCATCCGATTTGATGATGTAGTTTCCGCCAAAACGTGGCAGATATTTGAGACAAAACTTACCATGGAGATGCATTACAAAATGTACGTGGAATTATATTAACTAGAAATTTCAAGATTAAGGCTTAAAATTCGAAATTATTACTGTTATTATTATTATTTTACTGATATGTTGAGAATTCCGAAATAAATATCACTCACCTCTTGATTTTTTAAAAATATAATTCTAGTGCAGGCATATTTTTATATTTTCTAGTCTATGTAGAAAAATATACGAAACTTTGAAAGTGTTAAAAATAGTTAAGAAGTTTTCTTGAAAGAAATTAAAATAATAAGATGTTTTAAAAAATAATTATATATATCGTAAAATGGAATTCATAACTGATCTTGCATAATAATTTAAATACTCTGTGATTGATTGATTTTTAGTCAAAGTCGCAAGTATGTGAGAATTATTTCCTGTCTTATTAGTAATTATATTTTAATATTTTGTTATTCCCGAGCAAAAAATCAAACTCTTTAAGAAAGAAAATACCTTGAAGGAAATAATACCTTATATAAGTAAACTTGCTTTAGAGTAATTTAATAATTTCTGCATTAAGTTTCACTTGGTAGAAAGCACTTGGTTTAAAGTTTCAACTTCATCAAACTTGAGAGATCTTTTATGTTTGCTTATAAATATAACATTTAACAACTTAGAAAGCTTTATTTTATAACATATTCCTTGTAGCAGATAAGCTAAGAAGCATTTTTCATGTATATATGTATATTTATTCAAAAGTCCAATGAAATTTAAGATTAATTTTTAATTAAAAATTTTTTGAAGAATAAAATATATTTTGAATCATCCTATTAAGACTTTAAAATGTAAAATGTTATAATAAAAATCGCATGTTGAACGAATCATTTTTAATGCTGAATTAAAAGAGAGCAAATGAATAAAAAGGCAGTATGGCCTAGTTAAAATCTAAATACAGTTCGAGAGAGTTGCATTGTAGACCATACAGTGTAATGAAAAATAATTCAAACATACTGTAGTCGGATCATTTTTCGGTGCAAAAGGAGGAATTATATAAAAAAATATTGAAATATTTATTCCCTTTTGAAAATAACTACCTAGGAGTTTTGTTCATATTGAACAAAGATCCTAAGTAAAAACAAAAATGTTAAATTTAATCCAGAGCTAGCGACATATTTAAAAAAAATTAAGTACTATTATTCTTCATCCACACCGGTAAGTGAACTCATTTAGATGTTAGAAAAAATATTATTAATCTTTTTTACATTATTACGTAATATTATTTTAATTAAACGTACGAAATAATTCAGATAATAATGATTGTCCACTCTCATAGAGCATTTCATTTTAGTGTAAAATAATTTTAATGATTTTAATGTGGACAATACAAAAATTAATTGGTAAAATGAAGGATTTTTATTTTACTTACATCGTCAGTTTATGAAAAAACAGAAATTATCAAATAATTACTATCAGGTATTATCGAATTATAAGTTTCTTGTGACGTTTAAAGATAATTCAAACTTTTATGTTCTCATTCGAAAAAAACTATAAGGTTATTTGTATTTATTACTGGATTCAGTTACGGTTATGTGGTTTTGTGTTGCAAATTGGAGAGAAAATTAGGTGCACTCATTTGTTGTTTTGATGATGATAATTTAAAAATATCTTATTTCTAATATTTATGGAAGTAAAAATAGAGCATTTAGAGAGATCGTAAAATTTATTCATTATTTTTTTATTATAAATCCTGTTAATGCCAAAATCACTTTTATATCTTTTATTCAAAATGTGTGACTAGTTTTGAATCCTAAATAAATATCCATTTCCTTTGCATAATAAATCGTGTATAATTATTTATTTAACATCGCATCTTCAGAAAAAGATTATCATCTGTACTATGATTTTCAAGATATAATAACTTCGTTGTACTTTTCTGAATCTCTTGAATTTCTAAGTTCATATGTAAAAGTCTATCTAAACTCTTTTTTTTTAATTTTCGGAATTAATTGAACTTTTGAATCAAAATATCTATTTTCAACCCAACCTGATGTTTGTAAGAAAGAAAAAAAAATAAGAGGATTAAGCTCTATTTTTTTCTAACAGTACTCTCAATACTGAAATTTAAATTTTGTATAACTAGAATCCAAATATTTACTAAACCAACAAAGCTAAGCTTTGTTGCACAGAAGGGATTAGAATTTCTCTGTAATACATATTTTCTCATATTATTTTTGCTAAGTTCTAAAATAACTATTTGGTGGTTTTCTCATTTCTTAATTCAGGAAAATTTTATGTCAATCATATCTACAAATAAAATTATTTTCAGATGTTGATAGCGATTATAACGCTTTTAACAATATAAATATTTTTAAGGTTGCACTTGCCTTTAATTTTAGATTTAACGAAATCTGTACAATAATGAAAGTTTTAATCTGAAAGTCCCTTTTTAATTTCAAATATTTAACGCTTTCAGAATCTTGATAAATAATATTTTTTATTGTAATATTTCTTGTCTTTTCTCGAATAATTCCACGTAAAAATATCTAATCAAGTCACTCTTTATAATAGTAAACTAGCACAATTGTCAGAGTACATAATGGTTACATTTATTTTTAAAGCTCATATATCACATACGATTTTTTATACCTATATCTTTTTTTTTCATTACTTTTTCTGTTTTTACTCATTTACACATTGTAGTGATTTAACTTCGTAGAAACTTTATGTGTCAAGAATAATTTACTGAGCATTTAATAATAAATCAATTCAACCGATTTACATTTTATAGTCATCAAACCATCCTTTCCTGCAATGAAATAGCACAGGTTTGAAAATAAAATTTTAATTGGTGCTTTATATGCTTCTTGAAACCAAAACAGGAAAACATAATTTTAGAAAAGGTAAATTCAATCTATAAAAGAACTCATCTTATTTGAATTGAAAATTTAATTAATTAAAATACGTCATAAGGATATTTAAGCATTTATATTAATACTTGCTCTAACATTAATACTTACAGTTAATCTTACATTATTTTGAAGTTTACCAGAGAAAAAGTATTCACACATCTTAAGCACAAGATGATATTGAGAAGAATTTGTTACATAATTAGCCATTTGCATTCTGAGTACCATCAATAAAACTTATTTTATTATTATTTCCACTGCACTGCTTTTACTAGAACTTAAATTATTTATTGCATCAATTTATAGTTTGTGGTCTACATATTTAAATAAATAGGCAATTTCATCATCTCTAATTCCGCGGTTGTATATCGTCCAGAAATCATTTTTCATTGAAATTATGACTTTTAAAAACTGTTTGTTTTCATCAGTTTCTATCTTTCTGTGTTTATAGTGAAAAGAAATATAAAATTTGTTTGCTTTCAATTTCCTAAATTTTTTTGATAAAGTGCAATTAAATTCAACAAGATTTTATTTCAATGCATTTGTGACATTTGATGCATTTTTGAAGACTTACAGAAGTAATAAAAATACGTGTTTCTCTCTTTAAAGTTATAGAAAGCTTCAAACGATATTTAATTATTAAAAACCCATTATATATATATATATATATATATATATATATATATATATATATATATATATATATATATATATATATATATATATATATATATATATATATATATATATATATATATATATATATTGTGTTTCTAACATTTGAAGTGAGGCTTATTATCCTTCAAAAGTGTAGATATTTACTATGAATATAGTTTTAATCTAAAATATATTGTGAGAAGATCGGCTGACATCAATCGTTAGAAGCGATCTTTTCATTTTTTATACCTTATATTCAATAACAAGGCTCTCCATTAGATTTTTGGGAATAGAACATAGATTTGTATCAAAACTTTTTTCGTAAATTCTCAGAAAGAACATGAACTGATTTTTTTTTTTATTTAGGTTTAAAAAACAACCCCTCACTTAAAATAATTTTTTACGTACACACGCATCCTGTTTTTTTTCGCCCCGTTATCTTAAATGATTTACAGTTTTTTTTTTCCCACTCTATCTAAGCTTTAAGAACTTTCTTCAGTCTTTTTGATATCTTTTAATTCAAGAAGATTCTTGAGGAAAAGTATTGACTGAAGCTCTATTTTGATTCTGCTAGTTTTCCATTCAGTCAATACCGTTTAACTGTAATTTTCAGCTCGAACAATCCTCGATTTCGAATTTTTCGTTACCGGGTCAGATTTTACCTACACAGATAAAGGAAATCTGATCTCTAAGTAGGTGAAAGTCCACTCGATTCCCTCAAAGGTACCCCCTAAACGACCTTCAGATATCCTCTTTGGGCCCCACTGGAAAATCCATGTGAGTTTTTTTTTTATTGCAATACTAAATTATAGTGATGTAATTTCTCTAGGTGGTCAAGAAAAAAAATTGCTACCTGGTTGGTCTCCATTATATGTGGGACAGAGGCCTTAACAGAAAGTGATTTACAATCGGAAAATGAAACTAAATTATAACGATGGCGATGAAGGTGCAACGTCCTGTAGAAAGATGAGCCTGGAACTTTCACCATAGATGACATAATAGGAGAAGCGTGTTTTGTAACACGGGAATTTGTCCCCCATGTTTCTAACTATTTTGAATTCCTTTAAGGTAAAATAGAGGGAAAAAATGAAAGGTTAACTCATTATTTTGCAATACAAGACAATGTTAATCACCACATAAAAAGCGGAACATGAGAGTTGGGGATGTTTGATGATGAATTGATGGAAATTACTGTGAAAATTTATCAATGCTGCCTAAAATAGTAGCATTAACAGACGGAAGAATGGCTATTTTTATTTTTCGAGTCGTTTCGACATCGATTTAATTCACGGATGTAACAAATAAATTTATTCCTTTTACACAATCATGCACAATTATTGGTCACTGTTACATGAATCTGACAATAAAGTTTGTAGGAAAAAACTAGGTTCAAACATTATTTAACGAACTAACTAAAAAATAACTGCACTTTAAGAACTGGATATCATTTTAAATATTAGCCAATGAAATGTCAATCACGAGCGCTTCTAAATTGTAGTAAATAAGGACTTATTTACTGTAAAAATAATAACTTTTTTTTATAATTTGCAGAAAACTCATGTTTTATTATTTCTTTGAGCCCAGATAGATCAATCTTACAGAGAGTTGATAATATTTTTCTTAAAAATTCCATCCATTTTAGAAAAATGTTGATAGATTTAGATAAAAAAAACTCAAATTGCTTTGTTACTTATCATATTTTTAATTAATATGTGAGGGCGTTGCAGATAATTGTCAGTTTTATCAAACTATTAAAAATTAATTATGACAGTTACTAATAATGTTAAAAAATAATCTAATATTTAATCTTATAAAACCTAATTGAAATTAAATTTTAATTTCCTTAATGTATCAGCTAACAGCAATTCCTTTTAACATTCCGATTTCTTTAGATAATTGATTTTTAAAAGTAGACTTAGTTACTTTTAGTAAAAAGATTTACTAAAAGTAGCAACTTTTTTTATAGTATCTTTCTGACAAGAATAGTTCAAAATTATATTTTCTTTTACGTGTGTAGGTGCAAAAAGTCTGACGGAATATTGCTAACTCCAGGATAAGAATGTATTTGATCTAATTAAAAATATTAATATAATTTTTTTTTTAGAATTTACCAAATATATGTGAAAAATATGGAAAGAAGTGTGACATAAAACTTTGCAATATAAAACATCGCAAAAAATCAAACGTAAAAACTAATAAAATAAAACAATAACACATGATATTTCGAGTTACTATAATCATTATGATCATCACTACTTTCGTTTTGCACAATGTGAATAATATTGAAAGACAAAAAAGAAAAAAAAAACTATCACATGTTGTAAAAGAAAGATACTTAGGAGAAATTAACGAAATAAAAGTAGAAATTTCAATTATTGTTATAAAATATAAAAACATCAAGAGCGTTAAACAGTAGCATCAAATCAGGCTTATTAGAAAGGAGATTTCTGGACATCACTATTCAGAAATATATTTTCCGATGGGAATATATGCTAAAAATGTGAAATATATATAAAAAAATCAGTCGAATTCACCATTTAATATTAAATATAATTTAAAAATTATTTTGCATTATAAAATAAAAATTATTACATTTAAAAATCATTTTGCATTACAAAATAGTTTTTTTTAAGCAATTAGTTCCCATTAACGGTAATCACAATACCAAGTTTAGCCCTAATATGTATATTGTCAGATATTGCTTAGAGAAGATAAAAATGGCATAAACACCGTCAAAAAACCGCATCTTTTATTAACTGATAAACCGATCATCATTACTTTCGTCTGTTTGAACTGATCATTATTAAATTCCCCACCCCCCAAATGTCTTTCTTTTACAATATCTGATAACTTTTTTTATCCTCTAGTATGATTCATGTAGCGCAAAACAAAAATAATGCTGTACATAATGATTAATTGATTTCTCTAATAAACTTCGGAAAAACTGATCTTTCCCGAAAGATTTGTTAAAATTTTTATTATATATAAAATATAAAGAAAGCACATTCATTCGTTTCATTATTATTATTATTACCTTTTTGTGAGACCACCAAAGCAAGTTTTGATATTTATATGCGCCTATCTTTTTACGACTTTCGCGACTAGACTACAAAAATCTCAAAATAATGAGCAATTTCAGGTTGCTCTTTTATTTAGGAAATTTTTTTTAAATAAAAGTACACGAAACAAAAAATCAAGTAAATATTATATATTTTTCACTAAGCATAATCATCACATGAACATAGATTGAATTTTAGTGTTTCATGTCCAGTTTTCATAAGCCGTTTGATTAATGATTATGCTGAAAAATATAAATCCTACCAATGGTTGTCGGTCAAAATTAATTTCATTTCTAAGAAGAGAAGGACCAACAAAGGCCTAAATACACATGTATACAGTAATGCTATCAAATTTTGGGGGGAGTCTTGCCATTTAAGTAGTCGGAACTTTTTCTAATAATTGTTGCCTTGCCATTTAAATAATCAAATACTTGTACTAATAATTGTTTTCTTACCAATTTGTACTAATAATTGTTACAGGCAGATGAAGGAAATATGTGCTTGAGCTAAAATTAATCTGACAATTGTATTTCAAAAAGTTATTTTTATTTTTATTTATACTAACTTTTTTACAGCATTTATTTATATTTTTAACTATTCAATCGCGATAAAAATTTTTATCAAAATCTATTTATTTCCTTTTGACGTGAAACAAACAAATTATTTTCCTCAATGATCCACAACATGATCATCAAAGTGCATTTCTACTCATAAATAGTGGAACTGAAAGAAATTATGAAATCGAAACACGTGAAATCTATCTGAGAATTTTAATCTAAAAAAGAATTTATTCTTTCCTTCCTATTGTAAAAAAAGAATTGTGATTGTTCTATCTTATATAGCCAAATAGCAATAAACTCAGAATAACATAAAAGAGGGAAAGGGGATTTACATATTAGTTAAAAAAGGAGGGAGGAATTATTTTTATTATTTTAGTAATCAAAATTCCACATCAGTTTAATGTCAGTGAATAACAAAACAGGATCAGCAAAATCTTCTTGGCTGCCTTTCCTTCAGAAAAGTTTCCTTTTCTTTCAAATTTTTATAAATTTTCTGAATTTCTGAATTTTTTTTTTATTTTGATTCTGTCTACTTTTGCCATTTGAATGAAAATGTTGTTTATATTTTTAAATGTAATAAAAGAAAATGAATTCCTCTCTGTGCGTTTTGGCACTTTGCAAATCAGATCGTTGGATCAAGAATAACTAAATATGGCATAAACATATCTTGAAGCGGAGAATTAAGTACCCTAGAGTAATTAAAAAAAACTTTTAACCAAAATTTTAAATAATTAATATAGACAAAATTAAACTAATTAATTAATTAGCCAGAATTGTAATCAAATTTAATAAAAACTTTTATGGTTTTTGTCTTGAATAACTTACGAAATATATAAAACCACAAAATATAACATATACCACCTTAAAATTTAAGAATATTATCCTTAGTGATATCCTCTGTGCATTATTTAATTTTAATAAACTTTAAAAAATATTTTAGAATACTTTTAATTGAGTTATAAAAATAAATCACTCTTATTGTTGCTGCAAATATTTTATGGTAAGTTTTTTTCATTGTAATTAATTAAAACGTTGAGAATTACAATTTTAGATATATTTCTATAAAAGATATGAGTATCAAAACACTCACAACACAAAAATTGCTTACATTCTCAAACTGAAAAAATACGTTTTTAGCTTTCCCCATCACTTTCTCATATATTATCACAGAAGTTTCGCTCTTTGTACTTCATAGCAGAATAAAGATGCCTGCATGATAGATCGACTTTTATTTTAAGGAGACTGATCAAAATTTGATATATTATTCATATTTGAGCAAGAAAATAAATGAGAATATTGATTTAAATTGTTCCATTTTTGACATATTGATTACTCATATGGCGAATATAGTTGACAGAGAGTAAAACGTTTAATGAATTTTTCTTATAATTTGGTTTGATAGAAGATTATGTACAAAATTTCATCTGCCTAGCTTCTTTCAACAACCGTTTTTACATACAGATTGGCTAACGGATATTATTCCAAAAAGGAAATTTCTGAATCCAGGAAGATCTGAAATTAAACATTCATCAAAATATTGAAGTTTAATACGACGTCGATTACACTAATTTGTGCTTATGCTCCAGGAAGTAAAAAAAAAAGAACATATTGTATCTCTGTATGTAACTAAAATTACGTTATCCATTTTTCTGCATTATATGGATAATATATTTGGATGCATCTAATATTCAGAAAAAGTTTTACTAACACAAACATATAATTCGTTACATTAAATCAAGCACATGATTTTCACTAATTTAGTTTGTTTTTTTAGGTAAAAATGGATTACGAATATAAAAAAACATACACACACAATAGTAATAAGAATAGTATACAATAATAATTATAGTTTTTTATTTAAATTAAATTAAATTTATTTATTTCTCAGGCACATGAAAGAAATTTATTATTTTAAAGAAGATTGTATGTCTGAAATTTTTACATAGTTCACACATAAAAGATGCATAAAAAATATTTAGTGAATTTATTATATAGAAAAAAACAGAACCGAAATAATTCAGTTCATTTTAAAAGATATACAATGAATAAATAATCAGTATTTCATTAAAACATAACATTTCATGTTGCAGTAATTTCATTGCAAATTACTTCGCCTCTAATTGTAACTGATGTCATTATATAAAATGTATCTGAAATATGTAATTAAAATGTTATTTTTAATTGCAAAAATTATAATTCATTTTATTTAAAAAAGAAATTCATTTCCTTTGAATTCAAGAAATTAAAATCATAACAAGCTTCTTGACTTGTAATTATTACTTATTTTGTGGGACATTCATATGTAAATCGCTATTGGAGTTACACTAGTTTTAAAGTTAAAACTTCTTTGAAATGCTCAATCTTTTCTTGGTTTAGATTGCTACTTTTTATGCAATATGATATTTATCTTTTTAACAATTCGGTAAAGAAAAATTAAAATTTAGATACAAAGTTGTTTCAAAATTTGACTCAGAAAACATTCTTTTTCTTCTTTTTTTCTTCTAATAATAGCTTGTTCTTTCACGCTTTCTAAAGAACGCTTTCTCATGTTTGAAAGTAGAAGTTGGTACGCCTATGCAACTATTTTTCCATGATATCCTTCATCATGTTTGTTGTAACCTTTTCATAAGGAAGATTCCGTCGTTTAATATAAAGGAAGAAATGAGAGAGGGATTGGCTTAAAAATTCAGAGCGTTTGTAATCTGAGATGAAAGAACCAGATAAAAAGTAGGAGCCGTGTTCATTAACTCATAAAAGAGGAAAGTAATATTTGATTAATTATGTATTCAGATAACGCATAATTTTTCAAAACAATGCACTGATTTGAGCAGATTAAAGTGAAAAAAAAAAGACAGTAGTGAATTTCCTGCAATTTAATACGAGGTTATATTTCGATGTATTTTTTAAAAAATTAAGCATGAATTTCAATTTTAGTTAATTTTTTTTTAGTTTATGAATTGTATTGATTCTTAAACAACTGTTCTGATCATTATGAAGTAACATTAGCTTTTCTTAAGAATCTCAGTTATCTAAAATTCACTAAATAATTTTTTTATCGCTATTAAACTAGAATGTGTTTTACAGGTAGATTATTTAATAGTTAAGTTCAAATCAATATCCAATTTAAGGGATTTAGAAACTTGATAGTTTTATTATTTTTAAATGCCTTGAGGATTATATATGCCTTTACTTGTAGCTACAATAATGTAACAAATCCTAGGAGAAAATTAAAGCAATTACAGTACATTGCTCAAATTATGTCAACTTTCAAAATAAGATCGCAATAAATATTTTAATTTCACATTAATGTAATTTTTTTTAAAAAAAATAAATAAATTATATTGGAGAATTGATAAATTATCGGAAAAAAATATTGATCAAACATTTGGTGAAGAGGTTTTTTAAAGGCAATATAAATTAATACGAATGTTTTCTTATATTACCGTTCACATAAATTATTTTATTTTAAACTTAAGAAATATAAATTATGACAATTCAACCATTAAAAATCCTAAAGTACTCTTAATCTTAAAATGCACAGGGTGACGTTAAAAAAAATATCGTATTTCAGAAGATTTAGGGAAAATTTTTAAAGTTCCTAATTAAAACTATCCTCTTTCAGAGAATAAAATAAAATTGTTTTGTCGTTTATAAAAAGAATTTTTGCAACAAAATTGCTTCGTTAACTTCACAGTATTATTTTTTATTGCATCTGCAGTATAATTACCAGAAATATGTTTCCTTTCTGACGAAGTTCGTGATAAAATCTAATATAGGCAACTGCAGAGAATTTTCGTTTTAAATATGGCAATATTTTTCTGGGAATAATTTATTAAAATTAAAAGAATTTTATGTATTGGAGAATAATTAAGAGGAAAACGCATGAAACAGATTGTTTTGATCACAAATCGAAAATGTTTTTTTAGATGCATTTAGATTGATAACCTGACCATCATATTGTTAGAAGGGAAATCAACTCTAAGATTTTTAAAGAATCGTTGTTTTCAGTTTCGATGTATCCTTTCAAATTTAAAATCTTGCTTCAGATTTTTTTTAAGATGATAATGACTTTGGTAATTTAGATATTTTTAATACTTTGTCTGTGAACCTATTTCTACTGAATTTTACCATTTAGGCAAAAATTGCAATAATAATAAAAAAAACCGTCTTGGATTTTATAAGCAACCTCACGGAGTTAAATACTATATTTGAATTATTTCAATTCAAAATAATTTGAAAGTAATAAACATTCCTAAAAAAATTTTAAAAATTCTAAATGCTGTGGGGAAAAATGCGTGGGACTGAAAGGTTTGAAACCAACACTAAAAAATACAGAAGACAGAATGAAAATCGATTTAATCAGATTGGGTGTTTAATTTTGAAGGAATACCGATTTTATTCCTTTATTAAATGTTATCATAAAAACGTTGATTACATTTTTAAATAGCATTACACATTTTATTACGTTCAATAGAACATTATATTTCATAAAATCAATTACTACACGAAAAAGAGTAAATTTATTAGAAAGACAACTCTAGGATACAAATAGACATAGATTTCTTTGTCCACCGGAAAGATTATTGGACTCGGCACGTTACTGAATGTACGTTTTACTTTATTTTCAATGTAGTAGAGTTCTTGATTGGCAAAATTTTATACTAACATTTAAAGCACCTAATCGCAATTAGCAACACTAATTACATTGCCCTAAGATATCATATATAAATTATATCAAAGAAAGACTGTTTTATTTGAAATTCAAATTATTCCACAATAAATACACATACTTTCTTCAAAAGTTTTGATATTGATTTGATAACTGACAGTAAAACAGTGTTCAACTTTAAAAAACTTAAAAAGACTATGTAGGAATTAAAACTCAAGTTTCTAAATTTCTATTAAATTTAATTATAAACATTATCTAAACTAATTATTTTATTTATGTATAATTATTTATTTATATATAATTATTTTATTTATTATTCACGCATTAATTTAATTTATATTTTAAATATCAGTTTAACAGGTTATCTTAAGACTATTAACCAATACTTATTTCATCCAAATTTTTCACTTTTAAGACAAATAGAAATATTTTCGAACTGAACACAAAAAGAAGTATTTAAGGTAAGGAAGCTAGAAAGCATTTCAATAAAGAAATGCTTTTTTTTGTTTGTTTTTTTGTTTATCGCCGTGATCAATATTATTAATTACAATACGTTTTCCGAATTTTTAGCAGGTGAATTATCTTCCGCATTTCTCAATCAGGTTTATTGACAAATGAATAACCTATAGGGAATTCGACAGGAATAACTTAAATAATAACAGGAATAAAAAAATGAATTCAAAGCACACCATAATAAAAAATAGCATCAGCGATGAAAGCATAAAATAGCTAAACAGAACATAAGACTCTTCCTTCGGTGATAACATTTTTCGTTATTTATTTTAAACTCTATTGATACATTTAATTGAAACGGCCGTTGCTATCGCGTTTTATCAAAACAAATGTCCAATAATGATAAATCATCTCTTCAAACACTCAAGATATAAAAAATAAAATTTAATCAAGGAAACGGATTCAGAGTTGAGAAAATAGCTGGCCGAGAGTGGGTGCAAGACAAATTTGCATGCAGTTTAAAACAGTCAAAAAAGCATTAAATCGCCCTCGGTTTGCAGTAATAGAGTCAATAACTTTCTAGAAGACGAAAATGTTTTAGAAGGAAAAGGAGGAAGGAAAGCCCCATAAAATGTTTTGATCGTATTTTCATTATCTAAGGTGTGGTTCATTCTTCATCTCATGTCAAATCGTTTTCGTGAGGCTATCTTCGCGATAAAACGAACAGGTAAAATAAAAAAAAGCAAAGGTACCATTTTTATAAACAGGGTTAAGAGGGTAGTTAACCTAAATGTTTTACCAAAAGTAAGATTTTGTTTTACAAAAATGTTTCTTTGATATTAATGAACAACCAGCGTTCAAAAAGGCGCCAATTTTTTGTTGTTTGGTCAAAGGTTAACAAAAGGTAGCAATAAACAAACGTTTTAGGTAATATATCAACAGAGAATAAACGATGCTCTGTTTTCAGCTACTTTTGCTGAACTTTTTCTACAAGAAATGCTGAGTAGTAGCGAAACTATTTTACAAGAAAAATAATTCAGCAAAAATTTTTAAAAAAGGCACTGATTCATAATAAAAGCACGAAATCTATTCAACGTCACAAAACACTTTAGTAAGCGTAATCAAAAATAAAAAGAATACATTATATATTTCCGATTTTAAAAGTTGCAAATATTTAATTTCAAAAACCTTAAAAACTTATTGAAAATATCAAGATCTTACTGAATATTTACTAAAGATTTTATAAAGTAAAATTTTATTGTGATTAAATTTATCAAAAATAATTTAAAATATCTCAAAGTTCTGTTATAACAAAGTGAATGTACTTAAATGATTACATTTGTAATTTTAGCCCAATAAATAATAATGGTAATGGTATAATGGTATTTCAAAAAATATCATATAACACTGATCTTTTAGGTCTTCAGAGATGGGATATTTATTATTGTTACGTAAATATTACATCATGTATTCTGGGGGAAAATAGGGTTCGCTTAAATAATAACTCATGAATTTATTTTGGATGTGCTGAATAATTCTACTAATCTAAATGTGAATACAACAATCAACATATTAGTGAAAAATCCTAAAATATAAAGCATTTAAAGTTTAATCAATAGAAAAATTCGGTAATTTTTTATTATGTAGTTTTAAAATTATACTATTAATATGCTGGTGAAAATTAAGTTTTGCATTAAAAATGACACTTACAACAATAACAGAAATAATGCTTGCAAAGTGGAACCATTGGTCTGGTAAGAATAAATTTAAAAAATCGAGATTTATGAAAATAATAAAAAAAAAACTGAATTTTTAAATGTCCAGAAGAATTTTTTCGCACTGCGCTGCAGGTACAAATTGTCGTGATTTATTTGCTAAATAGCAGCATCATTATAACATCTCATAAGTACTAACAGTCTTACACTATCAGCAAGTAAAATATATTTCGAGAAATCTAAAATACTACATAAACCACTAATAAATAAAATTAAAATTAAAAGTTCAAGGTGAAAGACCTGAAAATATTTGTAAAATGATCAAAAACAGCACAATTAAAATTCTTGTAAAGTGATTTATCGTTTAAATATGAAAAATCCAATCAGTTGAGTTGACACTAAAACAGATATTATATGCGCTCTTTTTAAATAAATTTTTCGAGAAGCTACATTTCTCCTTTTCTAAAATTTATAAAATTCAACACTATCTTTCTTATTTTTATTTTAAATATTAGAAACTGAAGAATCAATTGAAAAAAAAGTAAAAAATAGCAGATTTTATTTCATATGTTTCTATTTTAAATGAGAAAAAAATATTCAAAAAAGCTTTATCGATTTCTTTACCTTTTGCAAAATTAAAATACAGCAAGAATTCATGCTATATATTATTAGTTACAGAAAAGTAAGTCCATATTAGTGCCTATCTTACTATGCATTTTTATTCTTAAATGCAAAGTATAAGCAATAAACAAAATATTATGCTTTGTTTTATTTGAAATATTTTTAATAATCATCAATCAGATCACTAATCAAATGATGCATTGTTAGAAAAGATTTTTCCTCTTCTAGCATTTAATGTCTAAAAACTTCGCTTAAAGAACTTAAGACACAATCATATATCCAAATTTGCGAGAGGCTTGAGGGGACTTTTCGTATTTTTTATGGATTTTTTTTATCAAGGTATTAGAAGGTAAAAATACCTTTTTCCCGTATATTAAATAGTAATTAACCTCTATCATTTCCATAATTAGTGTTTTTCATCTTTTCCATTGCTTTTTTTTTTTTTTTACTGTTGGTTATTTTATATATAACCCTGAATAGCGCAGCATATACCTTAAGGGTATGAATCTCATCATTCTGAGATTCACAAAAGAAAGTGACGAACACATTTGTTGGAGTCGTAGTTTGAAAGGGAATAATGAAAATGAAAGATTGTAACAGACTGCAATTGTCAGCCTTGAACGAAAGCGGCCAAAATAATCTACCTATCACGATCGAGTTCAAATGTACTTAGCTAAATAAGGAAGTGGGGCCAAAAGTAGATGCGTCTCTAATCGCCAAAACAGTATTGTCACCCGAAACCGGCGTGTTTTACATTTTTGCTCATTTATATGCGTGCTATTGATTAAAAGGGAAAGAGACTTATCGCCAAGTTTCGCTTCCTCAAAAAACTTTGTCACGATCTCGACGTTAAGGTTAATCTCGTTTTTTCACCCTTTTTTTCTAACATTTATCTTGTATTTTATGAGTGTTGACCGAAAAAAAGTGGCTTAGGAAGTAATAACAATCGCATAACAAATTATTAAAAACGACGATCGGTTTTAGTAAACATGATTTGATAAATAATGAATAAAATTTCCATTCCCTTAAAATGAAGTAGAATATTTTTTATGTCACGCAATGTAGGCCATATGTTAAGAAATATCGTTAACATATTCATTGAAATTTGTAGATAAAAATATTCCTTTTTTGCATTGTTTCATCTTATCAAAAACAATAATATTTGCATAATGCTTGTTAAAATCCCTTTTTTTTTAATTCTTTACATTGTTATTTTTATTTAACTATAATCCTCAGGATTTATTCGTATAACCGAGTTCTTCAAAATCATATAATTTAATACACTGTAGAATCTACACTATATAGGATGAGTTTGACTTAATTTATTACATACAACAGGGTGATAGAAGAACCCATGCGAATATAAAACATAGTAGCAACTTTATTCTAAATGGCGTCCCAAAATTAATGCAATATTTGAATTTGCAAGTTTTAGTGGATAAAGTATATATGTTGCCACTCGGAACAAATCCTAATTTTAAAAACTTTCCGACAGGTCTACACGTAAAATAAGCACATATTTAGAAGGAGTAGAACAATTTTTGTAAGATTATATCCTTATTATCAAGATACCTGAATTTAAGACCGAGCTACAAGGGCCAAAGCCTTGGAGAAATTCAAAATCGAATGATCGCCAAATAGTATAATATTGAAAACCGCTAGCTACATTCCGCCAAATTTAACAATATCTTGTTCATTCTGTCAGTTTTTGAATGAGCCTGTAACAAATCATGTCAGTATTCAGAAGGAAATTAGTCTTTCGTTTGCAATACATCAAGAAAATTGGTATTCTTCGGAAAAAGAAACATTTGTCGAAAAGTCCACAAATGAAAAGAGGATCTATAAATGGAAGATATGCAAATCCACCAAAATGAACTGTTTCGATATGAAAATGTCGGTCGATTTGTTTTCAACGTGTTAATAACTTAATAAAAGCTCTATTTTTCTTATTCTGTTTATTATATGCTCTCTTGGATATAACTAACAAACGGTCTTAAGTTTGATAGTAAATTGAAACCAGGAGACAGAATGGTCCCTTACGAGTGTTCTTTTTTAATGGAAACCGATTTCAATGATGTAGTGCAAAGAAATGACTAAATTCTCTTGAACTAAGACACTGACATGGTTTATTAATAAGGTCATTTGAAAGCTGATGGAATCAACAAGTGTTTTGAAAATTTAATAGATTGTAATTAGGACGGTACAATGTTAACTATTTTGGTGATAATTCGATTTTGCATTTTGCCAGGATTTGGGAGTTTGTATTTCAGCTTTAAATCCAGCTATCCTGATGAAAATGGTGTAATTCGATAGGATATTTTTTTGTTTTTTTAAAAAAAATATGGGCTTATTTTACGTGCAGGTCTATCGAAATTCCTTTCAATGCGGATTTTTCTTATTAGCAGAATATGCAATTGATTTGTCATAACTTGGAAGCGATGAGAGACAGCACATGGCTTCTATAGCGTTTTCTTGATTCATGTGATCTCTTCTGTCGCCCCTTTCCTTTTGGCGGATTAAGTCAAGCTCACTTTGTATATTAACGAAAATTAAATAAAAGAAATTGTTAATACAATC